>NC_083485.1:13036849-13051849 GCF_030014155.1 Tachysurus vachellii
TCCAAATCTTCGAAATGTTCTAAACGTAAAACTGACTGCTTTAAATCCATCAGACGTAGCTTACCTTCACTGCTCTTTCTGTATCCCTGTGATTAAAGTATTGGCACCCGTGGCTGTGGTTACCACCAGCCTTACTGCAGAACAACAAACCTGCTGTGTCTTGTGCTCAATAGGAGCTCTAAGTGTTAGACACTCAAATGTGAGCACAGCCCTCATTTTAACATCAAAATAGAACTAATACAAAAACTCAGGCGCATATCCAATGTTCAGATTCCAAGTTGTGTTTTAGTAATAGGTGGTTACTGAAGAAGGATGAGTTACTGCCCACTCCCTGAAAAAAACTTCCAAATTTGGAATGAACTGTAAAGGGGTTCCATTCATAAGCACCTGCATTTTATTACTCCGCCTTTAACACAGCAAACAGTCAAGCCTTTTAGAAACGTTGGCCTTCTGAAACAGTGGCCTGCAAATCCAAATAAAGCAGCCCACTGGCCCCATGGCCCTTTTAAGTGTGCACCTGTGCTGCAGGATCTGAGGCTCTCGTCCCTTCACCAGTCTGCCTGTTAGCGGTTATGTTTAGCCTCCAGAGCCACCTCCACTCTTCACTTAATCACACCCTTCCGCTTCCTGCTCACTTTCACATCAGGCGCTTTTGTTGCCACGTCACAGTCGTACACTTGTGCGCGATACAAAATATTTTCTTTTTTTTTTAAACATGCTGCTCTGTTTATAATCGTTGTCCTGCTCTTTTTCTACAGGTTCTAGCACTTTGCCAGATCTGACTGAGCAGTTTGCACTTCCAGACATGGCACCACCCATGCTTCTCAAACTGCTGGAGTCCATCGAGAGAAAAGGTTAGGGTTTTTTTTTTTTTTAATTTGGTTCTTTTATATTTTTATACCTTATATTCTTTTGAATTTTGTTATTCACATAATTTTATACTTTGTAATTTTGCATTGAGTAACATGACCACATTAGGTTCTTAGTCCATGACTTGTCTATATAATTAACTTTGAGGTGGCATCTGCCTTCCCATCACCCTGGTGTTGATTCCCGTAACCATAAGCTCTTCTCTCTGTAGGCCTGGACAACCCCACCCTGTACAGAAACCTCACTGCTGGAGGTGGCCTGGATGTCCGGCAGTGTTTTGACACTGGTGAGTTACACTTTTCTCGCTTACTGTCACACTGTGTCTTGCTTTCGCAGCACATCTGTAATTGTGTTTTCGTGTGTTTGGATTAGACGCCCCTTCTGTGGACTTGGAGCAGCTCGATCTGCAGATGTTGTGTGACGGTCTGAGACGATACCTGCTGGATTTGCCCCAGCCGGTGATTCACTCTGCAATCTACACTGAGATGGTACGCATCGCTCAAGGTAAGACCTAAATGATCTGCCATGCCATACCATGATGTAACGATGGTACCACACGGTGGTGCTATTGTTCTGGACTTGTCCTGTGACCACAATTGTTCTCTTGTTGCGCCAGTGGTTCTTTTGCTTTTGGTTGCTCTGAGGAGTCTTTTTTTTTTTTTTCTTCTTCTTCACCGCAGCACAATCTTCTCCAAGTTAAAAGACCTTAAGGTGTTAGTATCTCTTTTAGAAATGTCTGATTTAAGTGAAAACCAACTTTATTCTGCTTTAAATTTGATTAAAATCTGCTTCTTCTCTATTATTAAACAGCAAGTCGTTCTTGGAAGCTAGTAAAGCCGTGCAGATGTGTGCTCATCATGAAGGGAAAAAAAAAAACTTGAAGAAAAGCAGCATGCACCACCTTATTACCTGTGTTCTACATGTTCAGTTAACATAGTCACGTTGCAAAGAACAGGATATGTGGTTAATCAGATCTATAAGAAGGCTGACTACTTATCTCTAACATCAGATTTTGACAGCCAATCAGTATACATTTCTCTGCTCTGTCATTGTCACACATTCACTGTGGTTATTGAGCTGTCTGAACAAAACTTTCCACCTGCCTGATTATCTCTCTCCTCTTTTAATACCATCATATCACTCTTCTACTTTTGTTTTCTTAGCTCAGTCTTAAGTGTGAGAATTCTTCAGAATTTAAATAAAATTCGGTGTGCATTGATTCAGATTTTTTTTTTTTTTTTTTTTGGTTAACATTTTCTGGATTTCTATTAGAAGCTCTTTGTTTCTTGCATTTAAACTATTTACCAGCCAGCAAAGATCTAGTTGTAATTTCCATTTAGGTTGTCAGAGTGAATTTCATTGCTCAAGTGTGATGTGATTTTCATAATATTTACATATTTACATATACAACGCAAAAAAAATCGCATTTAAATGTTTAAAGTCTATTCCTCACCTTACCCAGTGTCTGCACAAGTCTTACAATTTGGCCAAAAAAAATCTGTCAGTCTTCATTTTTTGTTTTAATCCATTTTTAATTTCTATACAATTGTATAAATTGCCTGCCAAAGTCTTAGGCCTATTAGGGTCTGCAGCACCATTATACTATACCATACACTTGAGATATGTTAAGAAAACCAAATCAGGTGTATTTTATTTTTCATTCCTTGTTTCATGTAGCTGAAATGAACACTAAAGTAATTTTAGGTGGTATTCTAAAGTTTAACTCCTTTTTAACTTTGCAGAGGTCCAAGGCACGGAGGAATGTGCAGAGCATTTACGGAGGATTACTGCTTCCTCTGTTGTGCCACCTCAGTACTGGCTAACGCTGCAGTGCCTGCTGAGACACCTTGCTCGTGTGTGCCAGGCCTCGGCCGCCAACCTGCTAAACGCCCGAGCCCTTGCAGAAATCTTCAGCCCTGCACTATTCCGGCAGCTAGCAACCAGGTACACACACAGACACACACACACACACACACACTCTAAATCTGCAGTTTACATAGACTTATGTGTGGGGTTGCCAAAGATTTCCTTAAGGTCTCGCAACTGACTTTTTGCACCATGAAAACCTTGTTTTTAGGCTTTGAATAAAAAGCAATATTTCGCTTCCTCTGCTTTGGATATATAGCACGAGTGAGTGACTGTTCAGAGATCACTGGAGCCAGTAAAGTTGTACTGTTGGTTGTTACTCCAGGGTAAATATTGTATGGCATGTCACTAATCTTCTCTCGCTTCTCTCCTCAGCTGTGAGCCAAGCCCTGAGTCGCACATTAGGATCATTGAAGTCCTGGTGACCAGTGAATGGAGCAGCAGCCAGGCAGCTCCAGGTACAGTGTGCTTTCTGTCTGCATGTTGAAACCATTTTAAATGTAATGGCTGCTGACTGCAGTGGGTTTAATACCACGTTAAATGGAGGCGTACGTGGAAGAGAGCGAAGCAGCAGTTTTGTGGGCTATCATTAACTGAGCAGTATGAAGACTGTGGATGGGTGCAACAGACCAGCAGCTAGTGACTGCTATTATTAGCCTGTCTGCTAGGTTGAATGTAAAGTCCGTACCACAGCAGGAGCCTCCGCAGCACGACACAGAATGGCTTTGACATACAGGCTGGCTTTAGTTCCACAGCTTTTACAAACTGATGATTCATGAGCATCATCTGCTTTCAGATAAAGACCAGAGCAAGACCTTATCCTGAGGCATCATCTTTGCATTTATGCTTCCTTTAGCTGCATTATAAAGGGACTTGCTTGTGATTCTGCTACTGCAGTCAAACTTTTTTCCATTTTTTTTTTTTTGTCCCTTCCTCTTTTTACCCTGAGTATGAGACTGTAGTCCATAGAGAGGCCTCTGAGGGATGTGTGTACTACTTTGTGCCCTGAATGTTTAACAGTTTTACTACCAGTTAGGGTCTATTTATAAATTCTCAACTTTTCAGCTGTGGGTAATTTTTGATCTTGGACTGAGCCACACGAGTTAGAACCTTTAGAACACTGCCAGCTGGAATCTGGATCTATTCTGCAATTTTCCACAGAGATCCTGGACTCAGCTAACAATATGCTGCTGGTCTGAACCTAAGAGTCTGTGATATTTCAGCACTGACGAGAGTTATTTTCGTTACCACTCAGTAAATCAGTGTAGGACATTTTGTATATCTTGTGGGAAAATTATAATTAACGCTTGCAGCTCTGAATGGGTGGGTGGCCTTAAAAGAAAATTGTACTGCCATCTTGATGGAAAAGGGCTAAAATTTCTTCAACTCCTGCTTTTTCATTGAATTCCTTTCCTGTATGTCTGCCTAGGCATCAGGTTTATTTTGTCTCCATTTACTTGCCCATACTTGTTTTCTGCACACAGTTGTGGTGGCTATAGTTATGTATGTTTGTAGGCGTGTGTGTGTGTGTGTGTGTGTGTGTGCGTGCGCGCGCGCACGCTCCCAGTTACAGACAAGCTATTTTAAGCTGGTTGCCACAGTTCTACTTAGATTTGGTTGGCTGAAAGCCCCGTCTGCTCTATGATGGACTCCTTAACTTTCAAGAAGCGACTCTTTCCTACATGTACATACCGTCTCAAAAATACACACGCTTTCTAGGGCTTCAGTTCACCCTCTGAAACCCCTCCTTCCTTTACTGAGCAGCCCTTCCAAAACACAAAGTGCCCAGCTCAGCAAATATTTGATCCTGAGCGAGTTAATCATAAGACCAGAGTCTGCGAGCCAGCACAGTGGTGAGAGAAGGCTTTCAGAGAGATATAGGGCAGGTCATTCTAGCATTCATTAACCATCTACCTCAGACCAGTCTTCATTAATCAGCCTTCTCTTTTCTTTTTCTTTTTTTTTTTGTGCAGTCATTAGCGCTAGAGCTCGAAGACTGTTGCACCTTGACACTTAGGATTTGCCTGGATTTTTCTGGAACCGCCACAGTTGCCTTGTTAAAGTGCGACGTAATGGATTCTGTACGATAAATCCAAGGAATGAGGCTTGACATAAGTACTTTGGGTTTGGATTTGGATTTACAGCACTTAAACACTGCTGATCAGTCAGGACACGTACTTTTTCTTGAACATCACAGGAACATGCACAATTTACAAAGTAAGTGTGTTGTTTGAAAATGTTGATGGCATGTTTAATGTAAAGCATTTTGCCATGGCAGTAACATTGTAAATTGCTGGCTTGACAGAAAGGTGTAAATTACAGCTTGATGTTAAAGGAGTTTGACTGGTTTTGGCACGGCAGCCATAGCAGGTTCTTTCCTCTGGCGCCCCAGTCCCTAACCAGTTTTTGTCCCGTTCTTGCCTCGACACGTCTGAGCATATGTGAACAAAATGACACTTCTTGTCGACTCAGCAGTTGCTTTTCAATATTAACAACCAATATGGAGTTGCATACTGATTGACTTGAATGTGTTTAAATCTAATTAATTGAAAATTCCCCCAAAATGTTTGTTTTAATCCTGTATTGAGCTCCCGGGTGTTTGCGTTTCCCTTGACCTGTAAGAGAATATAATGCAGACAATAGGCCACGTTCCTGTGGCTTCTTTTAGCCCTTCTAAGAAGTGTGGCTATTTGAGGCACCTCCCCACTCTCCAGCCAGCTGGATTTTCCCCACTGTGCGATACGTTTCTGGGGATTACAAGCGGCATTTGCGAGCTCTTGCCTGCCTGTGACCCGGCCATGTGAAGTAGCAGCTGCCTACGTGCCTCTGCAGCAGCAATCAGAAGCGCATGGCCTTTGTCTGCCTGCCAGCACAGGAGCTCATCTCCGCCACCCCATTCGCTGGGAGGAGGAGCTAAGCAGACCTGTCACAGGCAAAGGGAGGGTGGGGAGTAAATGTGAACGATGTACCACATCCTCTTTTCATTCGTGAGATGCTGCGCTACCGTGCACTTCACATCTGACTGTTGGTATTTTTTTTTCGCCCGATTCAATATCAGCAGCGTGGAGAAGCCAGAAGTCTACCACACGACCTTAAGTGGATATTACTGATTGACACAGCGACTGTTGTATTTTTTATTTTTTTCTTCTTCATAATGGAAACAAAGTGCATGTTCTCAGTGTCGTCATTTTGTTAAGGGAATTAGCAATATCTGTACAGACGATGATGCAGGAGTGGCTAGCAACAGTCTTGCAACGCCATTGGCTAGGGTAAGTGATGTAAAGGCTTTGGTTGTGCCTGCTCATACAGGCTGTTACAAAATATAGCTGTTACAAAATAATTCATGTTTTTTTACATTATTAAAACGCTTTCCATATAAATGTTACTGCAGCATTTGGGGTGTGTTAAGTTCATATTGTTGTTCTGGATATCTGCATTCTAATAAAAATAGAAAAACTGCTTGTTTGTTTGTACATGTTGGAACACGTTGTTCCCTTGTCACTTGACAGCTAATTCTATACTGCTGCTGCTTAGATGTAGTTGAGGGCATCTTAATTTTCAGTTTCAGTGAGAATCATCTCTTTTGGACTCTAATACTTTGCATGGTTTTCAAGATCTCGTGCTTAATTTTTACGGTGTAGGTGCTCCTGATGCGTCAGGGTTAGATCTGGCTGGACAACTTGTGCTTAAGTGAACAAAGGAGAGAGTGGGTAGATGATGGGGGGATAAAAATAGCCCTTCGCAGGAGCTCTGCCTCATGCTCCACAGAGACCACACAGCCCCCACTGCTCTCAGTCACTCAGCCGTGCAGCCAATGAGCTTCAGCCTTTTCCAGTTACCAATGATGTAACATGTTCTCAATGGCTGGCGAACGAGAGCAGTGTCTCAGCAGACCATGCACGCTGCAGTCTCTATATGCAGAATATATTGGTGTCGTTTTTGCTGAAAATTCTGATGTCCGTGGCATGTTTCTTTTTATGGAGTTGAAATCATGCATTAAAAACAAGGTTTATTTAGGCAGCTGCATGATCTTTGGCTTGGAATTATTGCTGCATCTCCTTTTACTTTATTCCTTATTTTCCCTTACTCACCCTGGGTTATTACAAGCCTTCATGTACCGTGCTCACATGCTCGTACTCATCCTCTGTTTACATTCGGAGGCAGTAAAGATGCTATAGGATCCAAGATCCTTTCAAACGCTTCTGGACATGTCCGGGCTTGTAGGCTGAGACTTGTCCGAGTGCGTTTCGTATGTAAATGACCTTGAATGAAGCTGGTTCATTTGCATTTAAATCCACGCCGCCTATATAAACCTTCTCTTCTCTTTTCTCCACAGCACTACCTCCAAAACCACCCAAACCAGCACCTGTCACTAACAACGGTATGAACAACAACATGGCTCTACAGGATGCCGAATGGTACTGGGGGGACATTTCGAGGCAAGCGCTTTTTCAGTTGTTCGCTCTACTTTTACATTCAGCGCACAGGAAGCGAAAATAATAATGCGTTTCCTTTCAGCGTCTTAATTGTGGAGGTTTTTTCTTCTCTTGTAGGGAGGAGGTCAACGAGAAACTGAGAGACACAGCTGATGGAACATTTTTGGTTCGTGACGCCTCCACCAAAATGCACGGAGACTACACCCTCACACTGAGGTCATTTTGCACACCGTTTATTTTATTTGCATGGCAGCTTTATTGAACCCCTATTTTATGATTATAAATGTGCATCCCTATAATTTGTTGTTAATCTGCTTTACAGGAAAGGAGGCAACAACAAGCTGATAAAAATTTTCCATCGCGATGGGAAGTACGGTTTCTCAGATCCCTTGACTTTCAACTCTGTGGTTGAGCTGATCAATCACTATAGGCACGAATCCCTCGCCCAATACAACCCCAAACTAGATGTGAAACTGCTGTATCCTGTGTCTAAGCACCAACAGGTAATTCTTGTCAGTCAGATGGAAGTAAAGACACATCTTGGAGGAACTGTGTTTAACTGTGTGGTGTTTATTTTAAATCATGCACCAACCTATTTTTTTTTTTTTTTTTTTTTTTTAGGATCAAGTGGTGAAAGAGGACAACATTGAAGCTGTGGGCAAGAAGTTGCATGAATACCACCTGCAGTACCAAGAGAAAAACAGGGAGTACGACAGACTGTATGAGGAGTACACCAGAACTTCACAGGAGATCCAAATGAAAAGAACTGCTATTGAAGCTTTCAATGAGACCATCAAGATCTTTGAGGAGCAGTGCCAGACACAAGAGCGTTACAGCAAAGAGTACATCGAGAAGTTTAGGAGAGAAGGCAACGAGAAAGAGATCCAGAGGTGAGGCTTAAACTTCCAAACCCTGATTTAATCCAATGAAATGAATTACCAGATTTCGGGCATTTGTAATTGTATATACGTGGTGTTTTTTTTTTCCCAGGATAATGGTGAACTACGAGAAGCTGAAGTCCCGCATCAGTGAGATCGTGGACAGCAAGCGTCGTTTGGAGGAAGATCTGAAGAAGCAGGCTGCCGACTACAGAGAGATCGACAAGAGGATGAACAGCATCAAGCCTGATCTCATCCAGCTCAGGAAGACCAGAGATCAGTACCTCATGTAAGTGCCTCGTCCTCTCTCATAGCCTCTGGATTTTTCTTTCAAGCATTTCCGTTAAGCATATCGCAGATATTCACAAGTTCCCTTGTTCTGAATTTCAGGTGGTTGACACAGAAGGGCGTCAGGCAGAAGAAGCTCAACGAGTGGCTGGGAATCAAAAACGAGAACCAGGAAGAGTGAGTATCCTTTAAAGCATGTATGATATGATGGTGTATTCGTAATCTGTATGAAATCCTGTATCTAACACCTTCTGATGGCTTCGTTCCACCAGTCAATACTCCATGGTGGACGACGACGAGGACTTGCCGCACCATGACGAGCGTTCCTGGAAGCTTGGGAACATTAATCGCCTCCAAGCGGAAGCTCTGCTACGTGGCAAGAGAGACGGAACATTCCTGGTCCGAGACAGCAGCAAATCGGGCTGTTACGCCTGCAGTGTTGTGTACGTCGATTTGAACTGCTTTTTAAATACACCACTGTCATTGTCTCTATAGTAGAACAATTTAACTTCTCTTTATTTATGGCTTAGTGTTTGTGTGGGGAAAATGTTTATGCCACTCAAAAGTCACAATATTTTACTACTAAACAAAAGCATATTCAGTTATCCTGAGCTAGTTGAGATGTCTAATTTGCATGTTTATGAATATTCATGTATGCATTAATTTTTACTGAGGGGGGGAGGAGAAGATATGCTCCGGAGTGATTTTTAGTAAGCAAATTGTCTGAGTGGATTAATAATGTCTCTCTTTCTTGCAGTGTGGACGGCGAGGTCAAGCATTGCGTCATCAACAAAACGCCCACCGGCTTCGGTTTCGCAGAACCTTATAACCTGTACGGCTCTCTGAAGGAACTGGTCTTGCACTACCAGCACACGTCTCTCATTCAGCACAATGACTCTCTGAATGTCACATTAGCATACCCGGTTTACGCACACCAGCGGCGATGAGAACTCATGAACATACACTTTGTCGGGACTTTGTGATGCGCGATTAGCGCTTAGAAGGAGGAGGACAAGAGAAAAGGCCTCAGCTCCTGCAGTGATGCCTCCACTTTGGATTCAGGACGGAGGGCTGGTTTTCACAGCTATAAACCCCAAAAGCAGACGTTTCAGCCGAGACCTAGAGGAGTCGTATCGTATCGCTTTCCTCGCGGTGAAGCGGAAACTGCTGAACTTTGATCTTTCTCTCTCCCAAAATGGAGGACGATGGAGGCCTTTTTCAAAATGGTGCTTGTTCATTTCAAAGCTTTACCCACTGCTGGAATGTGGAACGCTCATGACCGTGACCTCTGGAGTACAAATGCTACTCAGAGTGTTGTACCTGCGTGCGTGTGCGTGTGTGTGTGTGTGTGTGTGTGTGTGTGAGAGAGAGAGAGCGCATGTGTGGATGTGATGTGACCAAAATTTTCAGTATCTAAAAGCTATTCGTCATTGGCGTGTTCAAGGTGACGATGTGAACAGACCATGGAATCAGCTGATCAATGTAGCAAGATGGCACTTTCAAAACAGTATATTTTGTGTTTTTTTTTTTTGTTTTGTTTTGTTTTTTTTTTTTGTTTGTTTTATTTTCTTCCCACATAAAGGACTGTGAACAAGCAAACGATATGAACATCTCATTTTAAATGAGCAAAAATATGGACAGGATGCGTGGCATTTCACTCTGCAAGCATTACAGTGACTGCTTCTGCCTTTGATGGACTAACAAGGCGTGCAAACGAAAACAGATTAATTTTGTACATATGGACTTCAAGATAAAGGAAAAAAAACGTGATTGAAACCATGTTGTACCAAAAACAGCGCTCAGTTCCTTCTCGGTTGTATTCAAATGTGCTATGCAAATTCTGTTTCAGCCTTTTCTTCTCAGCAGAGTTGTGATTTTATTTTCCATGTTGCTTCCCATAATATAATTTACCTTATTTTTGTTTTTACAGCTTGAAGTCGTTTTTTAATGGTAGTATATAAGACAATATTTTAAGTGTCAAAATCGCCAAGAGAAATGGCTTCAGTTTTACAACAGATAAATGATAAAGTACTTTATTACAAATTTCTTTATCAGCAGCTGATTAGAATAAATAGATGAGTATTTTATTAGTATTTTTCACTTTGAGTTTTTTTTTTTTTTTTTTTTTTTTTTTTTTTTTTTTTTTTTTCCCCTCCTGTTTTTTTCTTTTCTTCTTCCTAGGCAGAGCCTGGAGGACTTTTGTGCTGCTTCTCATCAGTAATACCATAAATCATCGATCGGATCATTTATTTACTTATTGCGTTCTGAGTTCTGGGCGTTTTTGAAGCTTTTCGTTTGTGAATACGAGTTCATTCTAGAAAATCTTAAAGCTTCTCATTTTTTATTTTCAAATAAATTTTTCAGCAAATGTATGAGCGAGGCAAAATGAATTACTGTTTATTTTAGATGAAATAAGAACAGCTCTATTCCTTATCCGTATTGTTTTTCTGTATCAGAAAAACTCACTAGTGTTTACATGACCGAGTCAGAATCTGTATTTTGACCTGCACCCCTTGTTGTACTACTTTGCTTTTCACTTAAAGCTGATCAACGGTAGTTCTTCCATTTACAGGACATCAACTCGGCTCCTTTTTTTTTCTTTCTTTCTTTCCCCCTCCCTCTAACAGCCAGCTGAACGGCTACGTTTTGTCATTTGCTGTCTTTATAATTCCTCATCAGAGATTACAGTATCCTAAGCTTTATGACTGGTGAAGTCTTTGGCGTAGAGGTTTGCCTCCAGCTCGACTCGTGTCTATTTTGCATTTATGCATCCGATGATATTTTGCATAAATAAAACATCATTGTGAACCAATAATCGGCTTAAACTCCTTATTGAACCCGCACTATTTTTTCAGGGTTACGTGTAAGAGACGCTTCAGTTTCTCCTGGTAGCCTTATGATGTAAAAAAATGCACTGCTTTTATTTCCTGATGTGAACTAAATGACTCAGTCACTTCCTGCACGATAGCATTTCTTAAAAGATGAAGGTCAAAAAAATTCTTTTTGCCTTTTACAGCATTGTTGCACTCATTACTATGGGAATTTTTTAAATATTTGGATATATCTTTATTTGAGAAATGGTTTATCATGATGAAATGCTACTGAGAGACGAGCTTCCTTAAAGCGATGTGCTGTTCTAGCATTAGACAGGAAGTTCAAAGCGAGACTTGTTACATCGTCCGGCACTCGTCTTTGCGCTTTGGTATTTTTAGGGGAACTCCAAGCTCGCAACTTTTCATCTTGAACTCACCAAAAATTTATAAAATTGTCCCCAAACGTTTCTCGCGAAAGAAAATTCAGTATAAACCCAATCTTGAGCTTTGCAGCCTCCTGTAACAGGGTTAAAAATCATCTTAGACGTTCCCTCTTCACTTTTTTATAACCACATGTTGCCACAATACCAGCATTAAACATTAACAAGCGAGTCTGTAATGACTTTAAATAAAGAAAAAGGGGAGAAAAAAAGGCTCGTTGCTGTGTTGCAGCAGTTTACTTGGCAGCATGTTGTACTCTGTACCGATGGAGAAAAGTCTGAGGTTATGCAAATTTAGCGGTATGGTATGATGGCACGCCATTGATGTCACTAGTCCCAATCGGGGACAAAAGGTTAGAGTACTTTTTGTTCTCTAGCTTGGGTGCAGTTTTTCTCCATTTTGGCACGTCGCTAGATGTGAGGTTTAATGTTATTTTAAGATAAGATTTTGCACATAGGTGTGCATCGAGTCCAGCAGTGAGACTCGGTACAAGTAAAAAGCCAATGTGAGCATTAAACAGTGAAGATTAACACTCCATATTCAATAACTTTGCATTTACTTTGTTCACTAACATTAAATCGTTGGGGGAAGTAAAAAAAAAAAAAAAAAGTTTCTCAAACTCAAAGCTAGAGTAACGAACACGTCACTGTTCAGAGACATTATTTTTTTTTGCGTCATGAGTGATGGTTCTGTTTGAACGTGCAGTTCCTCTAGAAGGCTTAGCCACCGTGTACTTGACAGCGAGGTACGGAAATGGTAAACCACAGACGTTTGCTTCTGCTTTTTTCTCAAGAAGGCAGATCTCGATCTTCTCTCTACAGACACACACACACACGGCTTACACGCACCGTTATGCATTTCTGTATGAATGTCAGGAATGGCATGTACCAAACTATTTAAAGAGCAACTGATTGTACTGATACTGATACTGACACTCGGCACTGATGAGAATCTTTAATACGAAGAAAGACTAAATGAAAGCTGTTGGATGCACAGTGAACATTATGGGGATGCATGTGAACATGAAGATGTTCCCCAGGATTAAAAGCTATTTCCTTACACACACGACACAGGGAGACTCTACAGGTTTCACTCTTCTCTTGGGTGAGAAGCCGAAAGCTTACTTGATGATGAGAGGTTTTCATTAAAGTGAATGAAGAACAGTTGCAACGTTCATTCATCCTAACCATGACTAACCGTGGTCTGAGTCACGTCCGAGTCATTTTTGGGGAACGAGAACCAAATCACTATGGTAGAAAATGTTGTGGGTTCAGATGAGCTATACAACAGCAGAAGAACACAGTGGGAGCAGGAACCTGTGACATGGGCACAGACTGGACACTGGACTGAGTCTCAGAATGATCTCAGAGAGCTCCTATTTTAGTTCAGTTACTAACTAGGGATCATCTTCAAAGTGATTCAGGACCAATCGCAGAGTGACTCTGAACAAGTAAAATACAACAGCTTTTATCTCAGAGAGGAGGCGGGGCTTAACCTGTTACTAGGTGACGTTCTTTTAAAGACTGTGATTGGTTGTCTAATAAAAACAAAAACAATCTATTATAAACCTTCACTTTGTCTCTTTGTTCAGATATTTGAGTCTGTATCGTGTAGGGATTACGTTCATGACCGATCATATTACAGATGTTCAAACATCTGTATCTTATCAATGGTATTTCTGCGCTGTGTCTGAGACGTTATCTCTAATATCATGGGTCACTAAAATAATCCCTACACGATCTAATCTGTATCACCTTATTAACTCACTATCGTTATTAAACATTATATATAACACGTTCCTTCCCCCATTTTCTCCTCTGATAAAGAAACTCTTAATCCTCTTAAGAGGACTTTTTGAACTCATGAGCTGTTTTAAGAGTGAAGATGTTTTATGAATCACTTTTACCTTTACTAGGATCTTTTGGGGGGGCACGGTGGCTTAGTGGTTAGCACATTCGCCTCACACCTCCAGGGTTGGGGTTCGATTCCCGCCTCCACCTTGTGTGTGTGGAGTTTGCATGTTCTCCCCGTGCCTCGGGGGTTTCCTCCGGGTACTCCGGTTTCCTCCCCTGGTCCAAAGACATGCATGGTAGGTTGATTGGCATCTCTGGAAAATTGTCCGTAGTGTGTGATTGCGTGAGTGAATGAGTGTGTGTGTGTGCCCTGCGATGGGTTGGCACTCCGTCCAGGGTGTATCCTGCCTTGATGCCCGATGACGCCTGAGACCGTGACCCGAGGTAGTTCTGATAAGCGGTAGAAATTGAGTGAGTGAGTGAGTGAGGATCTTTAAGGGGTATTTCATCACTAAGAGAAACTCTACACTGAGACTTTACATGTATACGGCCCCTGAACCAGATGAAAATGTCTGGTTTTGTGAGTCAGTTCTCATGATAGACTCAGTTTCCTGTTCTTAGCTGACAGGCCTGGCGCCTGATCCACCTGCTTTTCTCTTCAGTACGGTTCTTTCATGTTAACAAGATGTTTCAGCCTCACCAGCAGCCCACAGGATGGTTTGAATTTTTTTTTTTCTGTGTAAACTCTGTAGACTGCTGTGTGTGAAAATCGTCAGGTCGGTACTTTCTGAAACACTCAAACCAGCCCATCTGCCACCGAGCCTAACACCTATGCCACAATACTGACACTTAGTCATGGAGATCAAACTTTTTCTTCCTTTTGATGTTTGATGTGAACATGAACCGAAGTCTTGTGTCTACATGATTTCATGCTCTGTGCTGCTGCCACCTGATTGGCTCGTTAGATAACTGTGCGTGTTCCTAATAAAGTGGACACTGAGCGTTACTCATTAATGGTGCCATGATATCGCAATGGCAACGTTTGACCTCGTTACGCGATTCACTGTCCGTAAGTTTGTAACGTAATGAGCGAGAAAATGTCATAATGTTGCTTCTGCTTTCGTAATCAAAAAAAAATAAAATATCTGTTGTTGTGTAAACTTGACCAAAAATGCAATAATTCTTCCTTATCTCACTTCATGTCTGTTGGAATTCGCAGGTTTGCATAGATTTATTGCAGTCACCATGTCAGATGTTTGTACATAAATGAAATTTACGATACTTCTATTCTGTATTCTTTTCTAACATTTCTGACTGAAACATAAAGGAAAGAAGAAATTATTTTTAATATTTTTAATATTTACATGAATTTCAGTTTCTTGGTTTGTCCCTTTTCTGTGTTTTAAGGACATTCGAGCTTTTACGAGCTCCAAAAAAACGTACGGTACGTTTAAGATCGGATTGAATCGGACTGTCATCTGAACACGAGCGGTTGAAATGCACTTGCTTGCATTTAAATTGTGCAGAATTTTTACTATTAAATATTCAAGATACTGGATATTTACGTACTTTGTTAAAAATGTTTCTAAATTCTAAAAAAAAAAAAAAAAAAAAG
>NC_083485.1:13056849-13061849 GCF_030014155.1 Tachysurus vachellii
ATTCGGAAACTTCACACGTACCATTATATTTTCATACAAGCTGTATCCATTATAGCATAAAGACGCTAGTAACATCTGTCACGCCATGATATTTAACCCGTTAATGAGATGATTCGATCTGTAAATACTGTATGTAATATATCCAAGGTGTTGATGTTCAAATCTATTTCTAACTTTTGAGCCAAGATCAATCCGTGGTTATTACAGGAAACATAAATAATACATAAGATAGCGTGCTTTTTCAAAGCTAAAAGCAATAATCTCATGCTCTCTAGGGGATTAAGAGCTTAATAAACCAGGAGATGAGGTTTTAGTGGTTTTAATTGATTTAACAAGGGAAATGACTCCATATGGCAGGATGGAGTATTGAAACAAGATCATTAGGAGCTTCACAAATGATATAAATTACAGGGAATTTCACTTCCAGGTTCAGATTCAGCATGTGGAATCTCTGGTCCATCCATCCATTCATCCATTAATTTATTCATTCATTCATCCCCTCCATCTTCTGAACCAGTCCAGAGTCAGTGAGATATTTGTTGTACCATTAATCCCTTTCAGATTAAAAATAAACCTTGTTGTTGTAAATGAGCTTCTTCTTGTTTTCTCCCACTAGTTTTGAGCTTAATCTTTACAACTCGATGCTAGTCTTAGATCCTTAGATCCTTAATCCTGGTCTCTTCAGTTCACAACATGTTTTTTTTTATTATTATTCATGATTCAAATTTGAAAACTGAGATAGTCCACAACATTAATATGTTATTTTGCCCCACACACCAGCTACCAGCCATGGAGTGTGTACTCCTTCAGGCTCTCAGAGAGAATCCGGAGAAAAGCGCTCGGCTCTCTTTCACACACACACAAGCACACACACACACACAAACACACACATTCAGGACCATCCTTTGCTCTGACTGATAGCTGTGGCATCATATTCATGTGGATTCAATCTCACAATCTTCTAACCACAGGATGAACGCTTCTCTTTGCTGATTTGAATGTATCCTTCTCCAGATCCAGTACATCTCGACTCCTATCTTAACTCTAGTCTTAACTTCCAGGCAGACGGAGCTAAGTGAAGCGTCCTTGGAAAAGCTTTTATTATGCAATCCTTTTTTTCCATCTAGTGGATTTTCATTCATTCATTCATTCATTCATCTTCTACCGCTTATCCGAACCATCTCGGGTCACGGGGAGCCCGTGCCCATCCCAGGCGTCATCGGGCACCAAGGCAGGACACACCCTGGACGGAGTGCCAACCCATCGCAGGGCGCACACACACACTCTCACTCACTCACACACTCACACACTACGGACAATTTTCCAGAGATGCCAATCAACCTACCATGCATGTCTTTGGACCGGGGGAGGAAACCGGAGTACCCGGAGGAAACCCCCGAGGCACGGGGAGAACATGCAAACTCCACACACACAAGGTGGAGGCGGGAATCGAACCATTAAGCCACCGTGCCCCCGTGGATTTTCAATTCTTCTAAAATTTTTAATTTACATACATTACATCTCTCTCTTTGAATAATCCATGACGATATTTTAATATTGTGCCTCATAATTGCTTTCTGGACACTAAAAGGATTTGCCACATATTTTCACTTATGGTCTTATGTCATTTTTTTTTCTTCTAATATAAGAATAATAAACAGTCAATCATTTTGAACCTGACTGAATATTTTTACATCACTGGCATTATCGGACAAGCTTGTGGTAATGTGTGTGTCATGATAGTGAAGAGGTGCTTTAAAGGGATTGTTAAAGTGATTGACTATATAAGATATGAGGCAGAATGAGGCACAGTTACACGACACCACGATCTCGCCTGCCTCATTTGCATAGAAGGTTCGGTGGAAGAAAATCAAATTACTACGAGAACAAAGGAAATAAAAGACCTTCTATATGCATGTGTGACTTCATAATGTCAGAGTGATTTAAAGCTCAATAACGTCTTGAATTTGTGAAACATTAAAGGTCTGATCCGTAAATTTCACCAACACTGTAAAATTACCAAAATGATCATGGACATAATTCTCAACTGAGTCCATGAGCTGTTAGAAAGGAAAATGATCCGTCTAAAGTGTCTGAGCTAATGATGGCTTAAGACTATAAAGGAATGAGATGAACCCTTTTTACTAGTTTGCCAAGAGAATAGAAATGGTCTTATCAGACATTTTCAATCAGTATAAAGAAATGAATTATTTCAGGGCAAAAAGTCTCGTCTGTTGGCTTCTTTTGGCCTCTTTTGATAACCTTAGACTTTTTAGAATTTTAATGGTTGAAGATAAACACAGGGGCCACAGTGGCTTAGTGGTTAGCACGTTCGCCTCACACCTCCAGGGTTGGGGGTTCGATTCCCACCTCCGCCTTGTGTGTGTGGAGTTTGCATGTTCTCCCCGTGCCTCGGGGGTTTCCTCCGGGTACTCCGGTTTCCTCCCCCGGTCCAAAGACATGCATAGTATGTATGACTGGCATCTCTGGAAAATTGTCCGTAGTGTGTGGTTGCATGAGTGAGAGTGTGTGTGTGTGTGTGTGCCCTGTGATGGGTTGGCACTCCGTCCAGGGTGTATCCTGCCTTGATGCCCGATGACGCCTGAGATAGAGGCACAGGCTCCCCGTGACCCGAGGTAGTTCGGATAATCGGTAGAAAATGAATGAAGATAAACACCTTCAAATTTGATCTTTTTACTAATAAACACTTGGGGGCATCTTAGAGAGCAGAAATGGGTTTGATGTCAACATTTACTTTGAAGATAGAAACATTGGTGTGAAAAGCTCAATGTCTTATTTTATGGATATCTATGTCACCCCTAGTAAGCTAGGGAACAGAAACACAAAATCTTAAAGTCCTGAATGTCTACTTTCACATGAGTCACATGACAAAGACATTCGATGCTGAACATGAACGCAACACAACAGGAGCAAACTCCAATTTTTGGCCTCTTGGAAAAAAAAAAAAGAATAAAAAATAAATGAAAAAAAAGACACCAATATGTATAAGTTAAATTGACACAAAAATAGGTTTATTATTATTTTTTTGATTAGTTTGTATACATTTTTTTGTATAATAACAAGTTTTATTTCTTTTTCTTCTTTTTTATTTATTTATCATAATTCTTGAATGCTCAGAAAAGTGAACAGTTCAAGTGTCTTGTCTGTTACATCAACTCACTTTGTTAAGGTATTTAAACTTGCTAACTGTGCAGTTGATCCAGATTGAGATATTCTGGCTTCAACTTTTGCCCCACATGCCAGCTTTGCCCTTTATAGGAGTAAAATGGGTCTGTGAATCACCATGAGCAGACATGCAGAGCAGCATTACTGTAACTCAACATGCCAGAAAGCTGAGATATAATCAGTACCTACACCAATGATAGGCTCTTGTCTGTCTCTTCCCTGCAGCACACTAACTTCTTTATCTGTTTTTTGCAGCCAAGAAAAAAATTCAAATATGTTCACGTTACAGCAAACCAGTTTTAATAAACACCTGGTATTGCTTTATGTAACTGACAGTGTGTTTGTGTGTGTGCATTCATGTGTGTGTGTTTGTGTGTGTGTATGTGTGTTTGTGTGTGTGTGCATTCATGTGTGTGTGTTTGTGTGTGTATGTGTGTGTGCGTATGTGTGTTTGTGTGTATATGTGTGTGTGTGTGTGCGTGTGTGTGCATGCATGTGTGTGTGTGTGTATGTGTGTGTATGTGTGTTTGTGTGTGTATATTTGTGTGCTTGTGTGTGTGTGTGTGCATGCATGTGTGTGTGTTTGTGTGTGTGCGTATGTGTGTTTGTGTGTGTATGTGTGTGCTTGTGTGTGTGTGTGTGTGTGTGTGCATGAATGTGTGTGTTTGTGTGTGTGTCTGTGTGTGTGTGTGATGCTAAAAGAACAGCCAAGTCAAACATCACATGGTCCTTACAGCAAACACAAAGGCGGGTTTTACCTTAAAAACCCTGATTCGTTACAGGATAATAAAGGATAATAAACAGGTCATAGGGGGTCACCCACGGTTTTTGTTCAGGTGACCGGATATAAAGCAGTAAATCTTTCCACTAGTAGATGTCTGCACCAAGCACCCAATATCAGAAAGGACTCCTTTCACCCTAGTATGCCAGAAGCTTGGACGCTTTAACAGTGGGTGTTTGTCGTCAGGGGTTTTTATTATTTCTTGCCATGTGATGCCCCTTCTGATTCTGACTCCGCTCCCACCGCCGCACACCTGTTCCTCATGTTCCTTAGATTATTCTGCTGATTTATACCTGTCTCGTGTACATGTTTGCGGGTCCTTCTTTGTTGTTGCCTCATTTTGTCTTATGGGTTTGGTTTCCTGTGTATCTAATAAAATCCCTGTTTGTCGCTGTGTATCGATCTGACTTTGCTCTGTAGAGCCACTCGCCGTTTCTGACAGAGTCATAAACTGTTCAACCTCCTTGAATCCAGGAAGAGATACAGGACCATCTGCAGCAGGTTCAGGGACATCCTGCCTTTATAAACGCTCATAATCTTTTAAACACCATCTAAAATAAAATCTTGGATGTAATATTCTGTAATATATAATATTTAGATATAATATATTTTGTTATGGATTGCTGTTTTACTTTATTTATGATTTTAAAACATTCGATAATTTTGTCTTTGTATGTAAATTGTTATGCTTTCCATTCAAAAACGATGCGGGGTGCAAACCTTTACACTCAAGTGTATCACTGTACACAGAACAATCCTCTCCCATACAATCCTAAATGTTCAGTGGTATACTTTGGATACGACTCAAACAACAGCTAAGAAAAAAAATCTTTCCCAAAAATATTACACGTAATTCACTCCACAGCCTTTTCACACTGTATCGCTTCTCCGTCGTCTCATCTTTATCGACCGCATCGCTAATTAACATCAATTAACAAATATATCACTTGCTTATCATGACGCTGATTCCTAACAGAGAGCAGACGGAGAACGTGTCTCTCACTACTGATAGTGTATAATAATATTAGCTGGA
>NC_083485.1:13066849-13154349 GCF_030014155.1 Tachysurus vachellii
ATAAATGTTTTATTCCTCTTATACCATGTTGTCTTGCAAGCAGTCTTTTCTTTTATTATTTATTATTAATTAAGGAATGACCCATTGTTCTGTTTGTCCATGCATAATATTTATAGTTGTAGTTAATGTTGTGAAAATGTATAAGAGAGAGGAATGGAATTTAAGTTCCCTAAGGTTTAAGAGTTCTTGATTGCCTTCCTGCAAACTTGCCCAAGAACCACTCTTTAAAATGGACAAAAATATTCCCACCAAATATTATATATTTAATATTAGATATTAGCACAAAAACATTATCTGAACTGATCTGGATTTATTGCTATAAATTGTATTAATTTATGAAGAACCCAGAGCATTTTATAAACTCATGGATTGGTTTGGAAGCCACATGGCGCCCTCTTGTGTTCTAAAAAAAAGTAGACGCTTGTAGATATTGGGTTTAGTACTGAGCTATGTGTCATTTGGTACTGAACTATGAGTCATTTAGTACTGACCTCTATGTTATTTGGTACTGAGCTATGTGTCATTTGGTACTGAACTATGAGTCATTTAGTTCTGACCTCTAAGTTATTTGGTACCGAGCTATGTGTCATTTGGCACTGAACTATGAGTCATTTAGTTCTGACCTCTATGTTATTTGGTACCGAGCTATGTGTCATTTGGTACTGAACTATGAGTCATTTAGTACTGACCTCTATGTTATTTGGTACCGAGCTATGTGTCATTTGGTACTGAACTATGAGTCATTTAGCACTGACCTCTATGTTATTTATGAGCAGTAAATTGCTTGCTACTGAGCTGTGAGTTGCTTGTTTGGTACTGAATAATGAATCATTGGTCTTGAGCTTAAGTAGTTTGATACAACTGTATGAGTTGTTTGGTCCTTGGCTTTGAGTGTTTTGATACCTGGCTGTTAGTTTTTTGGTCCTGAGTTATGAGTCATTTGATCCTGAGTTATGAGTCTTTGGTTCTGAGTTGTGAGTCATTTGGTTCTGAGTAATAAGTCATTTGGAACCAGGCTGGGAGTGGTTTGGTACTGAGTGCTGAGTCATCTATTGCAATTTTTCTAAGATATATTTTGGTTGCGAATGTTGATTTATTATTTAATGCCTTGGCACAAAACTCCAGAGCATGTTACAACACCAGTGGGATACAATGACAGGAAAACAACCAACACAGCACAGGGCAGGTAAGACACTCTTCGGTTCAGAGACCACAGAGAATAAAGACAGGACAAGATGGATTATGGACAGCCCCATTACTGGTCACTATCTACAGTCCAGACTATAAAATAAGCCACGATCTCCATGTTGAGCTCTCCGTCTCTGCCAGACAAGATACATTAACATTTAAATGCTGCTCATACACTTTACATGAGCTAAACCATGAATTATTAAAACTCACCATAATTTGAGTCGAGAAAAAGAACATTTTCATTACCTTTGAGTGAACTATGAGTCTGATCAGTGTGTAATATTGTCATGGTCATGATGGTGTGCTTATGTTCTCTGTATGTGCAGACGTGTGTGTATCAGTTTAGCTAATGGACTCGGACTGATTACTACATTGTGTGAAAAGTGAGACCCTCTGTATCATCCACCAGGTGTCTAGGTGTAATATCACATGGGCACACTGGCATGTGTGTGTGTGTGTGTGTGTGTGTGTATAGATTACCCAACCATTTTTTATCTGTAATATTGCAGCTCACATGTCACACTTACTAAATAGTCCCGGTTAATTAAAAAGTCTGGTGTAAATGTTTATGGGCTCGTTTAAACAAAACAAAAAAACAACACACATGCACACATGACTGCATCCAGAACATTACTTGATTACGACTAACGATATGAACATGTAAAGCTTAATACTCTGTGAAAATGTGGTTAATTGCCTCTTGAATGGAAACCTAAACCTTCATTAAATGTTTAAGGGTGCTCGCCTCGCTACAAGTGCTAAGTGTCACGGTGTCGTGTGTCCCTATGAGTGAGAGTGTATCTGACAGTTTAATCAGGCGTAATATGTTGTTTTGTTTCTCAAAAGAATGCATTGTGATCTTATCCGACCCTCGATGTGCCGCACGGCATTTAATAAAAGGTCCGAAAGTATAACGAAATCCTTCCTTTCTCTTCTTTCTCCGTCGTCAATCCTATGGCTAATGAAATTTCTCAGCTCTTTATCCATCTCTGAAATTCATCCATCACTGTTTAAACCACTTATTATTAAAGTGTTTACGGTTCTGTACGGTTCTGTACAGTGCACCTGGACACAGTGAAACCGGCGTCGGCTGAAATTTGACATATTTGATAGGACGTTGAGATCATGTGACGTTGCCATGGATATAAGGAGTCAGTTACGGGATAGTAGTTGCACACCTCATACTGGGGGAATGTGCCAGACTGTCTGCAGACATAAGAACATCTACCCCATCCTGACCGACACGGAAAAGTTCAAGCTCGAGGACTTTCAAAATGCCAAAGAAAAGCGATACAGCAAAATTAACAGAAGGTGTGATATTTAAAATCTGATTTCTACTTTTGTATAAAGTTATTATTTCATGTATAATGATTGAAATGTTGTGTTTTGTTGTACTGTACTTAGTGGGAATAGAGATTGATGGGATAGAAAGTGCTGAGGGTAAGTACAAACATGACATTTATATACTTGTACACGGATTTCTGGACTGTTTGCTTTATTATTGCTATATGCTGTGAGTGTGATTCGGCTGCAGCCACGCAGATGAAGCCTACAGCAGGCAAATAAGCCCCAGTGTGGGCAGAAATGTATGGGATTGAAAGTTCAAACTGAATGGAGAAGGAAAGTTAGGAAGTTATTTTGAATAATAATAACAGGATTCTTTTTAACAGTAGATTTAACTTCTTAGTAAAGTCTTTTGTTGATATGATAAAGTTTTTTTTACATTTTAAGACAGTATAGTGAACTAACTGCAAAATACAAGCAAAAAAAAAAACTAAAAAAAAAACAGTAGCCTGGGGATAAACCTAGATAACATAGCTAGCATCAGGTAGATAATTAACTATAATGTTACATTCATCATCACACAGGAATAATATTAATTACCGCCTTATAAACTGTCCATGTCAAACTTTGTGGTAAGTCAGAAATAAATAATTGAAGAAATGCTTAAAGTTCTAAAGCTCAGTAAGGGATATATGCTAATGTTGAACATGAACACAGCTATTTTTTAATGCTGACTAATTCTAGATAAGGGGGGCACGGTGGCTTAGTGGTTAGCACGTTCGCCTCACACCTCCAGGGTCGGGGTTCGATTCCCGCCTCCACCTTGTGTGTGTGGAGTTTGCATGTTCTCCCCGTGCCTCGGGGGTTTCCTCCGGGTACTCCGGTTTCCTCCCCCGGTCCAAAGACATGCATGGTAGGTTGATTGGCATCTGGAAAAATTGTCCCTAGTGTGTGATTGCGTGAGTGAATGAGAGTGTGTGTGTGTGTGTGTGTGTGCCCTGTGATGGGTTGGCACTCCATCCAGGGTGTATCCTGCCTTGATGCCCAATGACGCCTGAGATAGGCACAGGCTCCCCGTGACCCGAGGTAGTTCGGATAAGCGGTAGAAAATGAATGAATGAATAATTCTAGATAAAATCTAAATCTGTTCTTATATCTAGAAAGAATAATGGAATGGTACTGTGTTATTTTTTGAAGACAGAACAATGAACAATTTTATTTATCCTCACAAATTCTCCTGCATGAACAGAGTGTGACAGAGCCACTGTCTAAAGTGCAAATTGTTAGCT
Organism: Tachysurus vachellii; assembly: GCF_030014155.1. Classification (NCBI taxonomy): domain Eukaryota; kingdom Metazoa; phylum Chordata; class Actinopteri; order Siluriformes; family Bagridae; genus Tachysurus; species Tachysurus vachellii. The sequence goes on from NC_083485.1 coordinate 13,070,614, forward strand.
AGCTAACTAGCATTCATTAACAGAATCGCTAGCCTGTATTTAGCTAATGTTAGGTCATGTGAGCTGGCATGTTAGAGGTCATTATTTAGATAGATATCATTCACATTAAAAATAAACTGTGAGGCATTTCAGAGATTTCTTCTTTGCTGTTGTTGGCTGTGTATATAATGCTAGGATTTTTTTTTTTTTTTTTTAGAGAAGGGACTTCTACCAAATGTTAATGTCCAAGCTTTTAAATTTTAAAGTAAAGCTCTGGCAGTGGGGCACGGTGGCTTAGTGGTTAGCACGTTCGCCTCACTCACACCTCCAGGGCTGGGGGTTCGATTCCAGCCTCCGCCTTGTGTGTGTGGAGTTTGCATGTTCTCCTCGTGCCTCGGGGGTTTCCTCCGGGTACTCCGGTTTCCTCCCCCGGTCCAAAGACATGCATGGTAGGTTGTATAGAGTGTGTGTGTGCCCTGCGATGGGTTGGCACTACCTTGTATCCTGCCTTGTGTATCCTGCCTTGATGCCCGATGACGCCTGAGATAGGCACAGGCTCCCCGTGACCCGAGGTAGTTCGGATAAGCGGTAGAAGATGAATGAATGAATGAGCTCTGGCCTTTTGAGGTCTTCAGCCATTTCAAGTCTTGTTTCATCCACTGTGGGGTTTAGAGTTTTTGTCTGCGTGGCTGCTGCTAGTTTAAATAAAATCATGATACATTTCTAACAGTGAGAAATGTGCATATATTACATGCATTTATGTATTCAGACGACAAAAAAGGCAAAAACAAAGGCAAAAACGATAAAGCAGCTGCAGGCAAAAAGAGCAAAGCTGCCACCAGCGAGGACGGTGGAGATGAGGACGAAGAGGCCGAACGGCCTAAAGGTCGCAAGTCGGCCAACAGAAAGAAAGCATCTCCGAGAGTGGCCTCGGAGGACGACAGCGATTACGACATTCCTCCGAAGAGATGCGCAGGAAACCGGAAGAGAGGAAAACCAGCAGCATCCAAAAACAAGAGAGGCAAAAGTTCCAAGAAGAAGAGCAGTAGGTATGGTGGTTTAGAAACAACAGAAACCATTAAACAGTTCATTGTTCAGTCAACTAAAACCCTTACTTTGTTTTATTTCAAAGGTTTGGCTTTACATGCATTGTAGGTTCTGCATGTAATTATGCAATGTTCAAAATATTATTTAACTGAACTGTTCTTGTATAATTGCATTGTGCTATGATTGCATTACTCCATGATTGCTTCTTCCCTCCCACCCCTGCGTGTCCCCACTATCCCAGTGAGGACTCAAAGTGGTGAGTGGGTGTGCTGGTGATTTGATTTATTTATTTTTTTAAGGAGTGATTTGAAAAAGTAAACATGTTGATTTAGCATTTTTGTAACTTGTACTGTTCCTGGTCGACTTGAATTCATAGCAAAGTTTGTATTTTATTAGCATCTAAGTAAGTGACAAGCAAATAATTTTTTGTTTTGACCCCCTCATGAAGAATTCACATACTTTTCACAGAAAATCACGTCAGGAAATAAAAATAAATAAATGAGACATGTATAAAAAATAATACAAGAAACTAAATGAATCACATATGAAAATAAATGATGAATATTAGGAATTAAATTATGTATAAAACCTTTTGAAAATAAAATAAAATAGCATTAAAACCCCCATAAACTACATCTCATACGCCCCCTATATGTGAAAAAAATATATACATAAAAAATAATAATAATAATAACAATATAATTACATGGGAAATTCACGTGACTCTTCTATAAGGGGCTCAACCTAAACAATCACTTCTTATTGAACATTGTGGCTTGACATGCATTATTATTTATTTATGCCCTAAGTATTATTTAATAATTTCATTATTCCACAACTGCTTTAAAGGATCAGACTCTGCGTTTCCTCTTTTTTATGCTGGTCTAGAAACATCACATGGCTGAAGCTGCAAAACTGGTTCCAGATCAGCATAAATCTGTTAATACGCTGTACTAGCATTGCTCATCACTCCTTCCTTCTTCCTCTCTCCCACCCTTGCGTGTCCCCACTATCCCAGTGAGGACTCTAAGTGGTGAGTGGGTGTGCTGGTGATTTGATTTTTTTTAGGAGTGAATCGAAACATTTTAACGTGTTGGATTTAATTTGTGCGTCATTTTGTCTGTTACGTATTAACCTTCATTCCTACCAGCACTGTTTTATGAGCATCTAACAAATAACCCCTTACGGAAAAAAATATCACGTTTTTGCATGTGATCACATGTGACTTAGAGTTTGAAATCAATTAATTCTGTATAAAAAAAATCACAAAATTAAACATTTGTTAAAATCACAATAAAATTGAACTTTAATTGAACTAATCATATACGTAAAATCACGCATGGAAATAAACTAATCGGCTGTAAACGACAAACAAATAAATCAGATGTTTAAATAAATTCATCACGTAAAAATGACATGTTAAAAGAATATCACATGTCTAAGCATCACATGAGTCATATGTAGGAATCGCATGTGAAAGTGAGCAAGTTACAGTATATGTTAAAAAAATATATTTAAAAATGTATATTAAAAAAAAGGTTAATCAAATATAAAAAATCACCTATAAAATGTAATATGTGCACTAAATAAAGTATGTGCACATCTCACATGTGATTCATGTAATTATTCAATTCATGAATAATTTCATAAGTTCATGTGACTCTTCTGTAAGGGGCTCAACATTATTAGTTTACGTTTAGATATGTCTTTATGCCCAAGATTTACTCTTTCATTAAACTGGACATATTTCATTATTCCCTCTTTGCACTAAAAGATGAATCTGCTTTCTACTTTTTATGCTGGTTTAGAAACCTGATGAGACTGAATCTGGTCCCAGATCAGCATAAATCTGTTAATATCCTGTACTTTCATTGCTCATCGCTCCTTCTTTCTTAGTCCCTTCCACCTCTGTGTGTCCCCACTATTCCCAGTGAGGACACATAGTGGTGAGTGGGTGTGGTGCTGATTTGATTTTTGTTTTAATATTTTATTTCAAAGTTTTTTGTTTTTATCAGGTTGACTTTACTTTAATTAATGTAACTTTAATTCACTATAGTTTAACATTCATGACTTACACAGAGTATCTAAGCGACAGCGTACAGAGTGTCTGGTGCGTACAGAAAAATCACGTTCATTTCACTTGTGTGACTTTAATATCAACAAACGTGAACGTAAACAAATCACAAGGGGAAAATGAAAGGAATCCGATCTAAAAAAAAAAAAACGACGTGAATCTGACTTGAGAATAAATGAATCGTGAGAAAAATACAAATTACACGCAAGTGAAAAGTCCAATTAAAATTAAGCAGTTTATGGACCATATACTGAACATTGAAATTTCATGTGATTTTCTGTCAGAAGAATCAAAACGTGTTTTTATTTTTAAATATTCTTTATTGATTATGCATGTAAATATGCATTTCTTCCCAAAATCTTTTAATCCTAAAGCACTTACTGCATTTAAAAGATGAAACCCTTTGACCATCAGGGTCTGCTTTCTTCTTTTAATAGTGGTCTAGGAACCTGATGAGACTGAAGCTGCAAAACTGGTCCCAGATCAGCATAAATCTGTTAATACGCTGTACTAGCATTGCTCATCACTCCTTCTTTCTTCTCCCCTCCCACCCCTGCGTGTCCCCACTATCCCAGTGAGGACTCTAAGTGGTGAGTGGGTGTGCTGGTGATTTGATTTTTCAGGAGTGAATCGAAACATTTTGATTTGTTGATTTAGATTCTGCGTAATTTCAACATGAAAGTTTTCAGAGTATCTGAATGACAAGCAGATCATTCTTCAGTATCCAGCCCTTGTGTGATAATCACATAGATTTCACATGTGATTAGTGTTTTTCATGTGATCGTGTGTATAACATGATCACATGTTAAAAAAAAACATAAAAGGGCATTTAAACATGAAGGATCAGACATTGCATGTGTATTCGTGGGATCACGTGTGGCATCACCCGAACTTGTCCGCATGTGAAAAACAACAATCCACATGACGATATCACATTTAAGGAAAACAAACCCATGTGAGAGTAATCATGTGGAGAGAAATTTACATGTGAAAATGAGTCACATGTAAAAATAAAGCAGTAGATAAAAAAAAAAAGCGTGTGAAAACAAACGAGCAATAAAAATCACATTATGCATAAACATGACATGTAAAAAAAAAAACAAATGTAATTCTGCATAAATACTACATGTGAATATATAAACGAATTGTGTATAAAAATCATTTTTTTTAAAAATAAGCGATTTATGCATAAAAGTCACATGTGAAAATAAATGAATCGTATATAAAATTCAGATGTGGAAATAAATCAATCGATTACATAAAAAAAAAAGTTGAAAACATTTTAAAAAAATCTAATTAAAAAAAAACATGTTCATCATATTTATAATAAATAAATAAATAAATAAATAAATATTAAATCATTTATTTTTCAAATAAATAAGTGTGTGTGTAAAAAGGCGAATTGAAAACAATTCCAGGTGTAAACGAATGTCTCGTGTTAACAATCACATGTGATATATACTTTTTTTTTTGTGTGCAAATACTGAATTATATGAAGAAAAAATCACAGATGAAAATAAAAACCCATGCACCAATGTGAAAAATTTCTGAAGCCCATATGTGTAATTTCACATGTGTGTCATGTGGTTTTTCATGTGATTACATCATGTAGTTACGGCAGGTCCCAGATCAGCATAAATCTGTTAATATGCTGTAGTTGTGTTGTTCATCGCTCATTTTTTTCTTCTTCCCTCCCACCCCTGTGCGTCCCCACTATCCCAGTGAGGACTCTAAGTGGTGAGTGGGTGTGCTGGTGATTTGATTTTTAAGGAGTGATTAAAATTTATTAGTGTTGTGTTATATTTTTTTTGTGTTATTTTAACTGTCACGTTTTTATCAGCACTCATGTTAATTTGATGAAAATCACATATTTCGCATGTGATCATCCGTTTTTGTTTTTTTTCCCACATGCAATTATGTGTGTAATGTGTCTTTAGGTTAAAAAAAAAAAAAAAAAAAAAAAAAACCCCAAGATGCATTTTGACAGATTTGGACCTGGAATTGAACATGAACTTAAGTAAATACTTTCAAACAGTTTCATTATCTGAACCATGTGATCATAGATAAAAGACATGTATATATGTGAAAAAAAAAAAAATTTAAAAGAAATTCTGCAAGAGTTAGAGGATCAGAAATTACGAGTGAAAATAATTTAATCATTGGAAAAATCAGATGTGGGAATAAATTAATTGTGTAAAAAAACCAAAGGCAAATGAATCATGTTAATATCCCATGTGGGAAAAAAAACATAACAATCACATGTGGGGAAAAAATATTTGTGTTAATATTGATGGATAATGTTTAAAATCATAAATGAAAAGTAAAATCAAAATCACATGTGAAAACTAAACAGTATAAAAAAAAATCAGATGTAAAAAAAGAATCATATGGAAAACTCACTGTATCGTGTAACAACACATACAGTAAATATGATAAATGAATCATTGACATCGGGTTATAAATCATGTGTAACAATCAGATGAAAGTGGATAAATAATTTGTTAAATTTCATGCGAAAATAAATTTGTCGTGTTTAGAAATCACATCGGAATATAAAGGAATCACGTAAAATCACATGTGAAAATAAAACAATTATAAAGATGACGTAAGGAAAATGAATAAATCCTGTGAAATGATACGAGAATATAAAAACCCTTGGACCTCATGTGAAACATATATGTGTCATTTCAAATGTGAATCATATGAATCATTTGGTAAAACTTATATTTAAAACATATGTGTCATTTCATATGTGAATCATGTGACTCTTCTATAAGGGGCTCAACCTAAACAATCGCTTCTTCAACATTGAGGCCTACATTATTTATGCATATTTATGTGCCCAGAATATTGTTTAACTGAGATTACATTATTCCACAACTGCTTTAAAGGATCACACTCTGCCTTTCCCTTTTTTATGCTGGTCTAGAAACATCACGTGGCTGAAGCTGCAAAACTGGTCCCAGATCAGCATAAATCTGTTAATACGCTTTACTAGCATTGCTCATCACTCCTTCTTTCTTCCTCTCTCCCACCCCTGCGTGTCCCCACTATCCCAGTGAGGACTCTAAGCGGTGAGTGGGTGTGCTGGTGATTTGATTGTTCAGGAGTGAATCGAAACATTTTAACGTGTTGATTTAGATTTTGTGTCATTATAAAATGTACCTGATTAACTTTATTTCCTAGAAACACAAGCGACAAGCAAATCATTCTTTTTTTATTGTCCAGTAAAATCACATACGTTTCATGTTGTGCATCTGTTTTTAATAATATGGTATCACATGTGTTAGAGTTGAAGGTACATACAATAACCTGAGATCTCAAGTAAACAGATGCGGCATCATGTGAACACTATGTGATCACGTGAGAAACACGTATTTGTGTGAGATCGTAATTCACATGTGAATCTAAACGGATCGTTTAAAAAAAAAAAAAAAAAAAAACGATTAAAAATAAAAATAAATAAATCGTATGCAAAAATCACATTTAAAATAAAGCGTTTTCATCGTGCGAAAATAAATTTGAAGAAAAAAAAATCATATAAAAAACAATAAATTGATCCTGTGTAAAAGGTGATGTGAAAATAACTTCCAGCATAAAATCACGTGCACTTACTGTAAATTGAAAAAGCAATAAACCGTACGTGGAACATCACATGCAAGTGACTAACTTTGTGAATATGGAATAACGTCGAAAAATCACATGTGAATATGGAATAACTGCGAAAAATCGCATGTGAATATGGAATAACTGCGAAAAATCACATGTGAATATGGAATAACTGCGAAAAATCGCATGTGAATATGGAATAACTGCGAAAAATCACATGTGAATATGGAATAACTGCGAAAAATCACATGTGAACATTAGTTTATCTTGAGTATCACATGTGAAACGGAGTCAGGCTTTTTCTAAAGATCACATGAGAAAATAAATCCATAGTCAAAAATGAATCAAAGAATCGAAGAAAAATCACATGCGAAAATCTGCAAATCTTGTTGTAAATCACGTGTGAAAATGAACGAACCGAGTGTGAAACAATGTATATTTAAATCTGCAAAAAGAAATCATGCGGAATAAAACTGAAGCTACGTGTTTAAAAACCTGTGAAAACAATCACGTGAAAATAATCATCTGATTATTTACATGTGAAGTTCATGTGACTCTTTTGTACACATTGTGGCTTTACATGCGTTATCGGTTATGCATGTACAGCTGTATTTACTGCATTATTCCCTGTTTGCACTAAAACATGAAACCATTTGACCACCAGCCTCTGCGCTTCCCCTTTTTTATGCTGGTTTAGGAACCTGAGGCGGCTAAAGCTGCGAAACTGGTCCCAGATCAGCATAAATCTGTTTATTCCCTGTAGTAGCTTTGCTCATCACTCCTTCTTTCTTCTTCCCTCCCACCCCTGCGCGTCCCCACTATCTCCAGTGAGGACTCTAAGTCAGAGGGGGGGGAGGAGGAGGAGGAGTCCATGTCAGAGGGGGAGAGGGCTCGGCTAATGGAAGAGGTGGAGGAAAAGAAGAAGCTGATCGCTAACATTAGGAGCAAGCCGTGGAGGATGAAGAGGAGGCTCAAACACCTCAAGTACTGTGGATGAGTGTGAAAGTGTGCTCTCATGTGCGACTCTTTAGATTTAGCACAGCCTGTGATTGACCGTCAGTCGCTGGTTAAGTCACTGTGTCTTTAGGACGTGTGTGAACAAGAGAAAAGTTTATATAAGCTTTAAAACATACGAGATGTGTTTTAGCTTGATTTCTTTATTAACCTTTAACCCCTAAAACTCTCAGGGGCCCTTGGATTCGATTCCTCACTAAACACTTCACTTTCATAATAATTTCTCTCTCTATGTACTACGGGTTGCAGAACTACATGTTTTTACACGGCAGCCGGTATTTTAATAAGATGTTTGTCTAGTTCCGTAGTTTAAACAGGGTTTCAGGATTATTATTATTTTGTGTGTGTGTGTGTGTGTGTGTGCACGTGTGAATTTCAGCACAGGGTTTAGAAATACAGTTTTTAGCTTCGCTGCTTTTTTGGTGCAATAAATGTCACAAATAATAAACCGTAGACAGCTACTGTATGATATTCAATAAGTTGATAGTGTAAACGAGAGCATGATCGTCTGCGGTCTTGGCAGCACCTGAAAACGTGTCTGGGATCAATGTTTTTGTCTGATTCAAAAGTAGCTGTGTGGGACTGGATAGCGATCTCCTTACCGCCTGCCAGCCAACTAGCCGACATCTCCACACAGCAGCAGCTAGTTACTGTATTATACGAGTCGTCTGGTCTTTGCAACCCCTAGTACTTCCTGAACTAGTTACGCATTAACATGTTATCTAAATAAGATGGAGTTTGATGTCTTAATATCCATCCAGCATTGTCTACAAAACTATATAAACTGTACTCACTTGCTAATCTTCTGTGATTAGGGAAGCGCAGATGTTTGTGGATAAGTTTGAAGGAGCTTTGGGCAAAGGGAAAGGCAAGAAACTGTACGCCTTTAAAGTCATGATGACGAAGGTAAGATATGATGACAAAAAATATCTCAGACTTTTATGCTGACGTTATGCTTCATATCCAGGTGGTTTAATGTTATTTTTTTCTTTGCTTTTCTAAAAGAAATGGATCAAGTTTCAGCGAGATTTTGATAATTTTAAGACGGCCTGCATACCCTGGGAACGGAAAATCAAAGAGGTTGAAAGTGAGTTACAAATTTCATTGTGAGCTCTAAATTACAGGTCTTATCTGATATATTTAGCTTAGCTTAAAGCATTGATAGTTATCTTTGTGTTTGGCTTATTAAATTATTATTCTGATTAAAACTGGGGGGGCACGGTGGCTTAGTGGTTAGCACGTTCGCCTCACACCTCCAGGGTTGGGAGTTCGATTCCCGTCTCCACCTTGTGTGTGTGGAGTTTGCATGTTCTCCCTGTGCCTCGGGGGTTTCCTCTGGGTACTCCGGTTTCCTCCCCCGGTCCAAAGACATGCATGGTAGGTTGATTGGCATCTCTGGAACATTGTCCCTAGTGTGTGATTGTGTGAGTGAATGAGAGTGAGTGTGTGTGTGTGCCCTGCGATGGGTTGGCACTCCGTCCAGGGTGTATCCTGCCTTGATGCCCGATGATGCCTGAGATAGGCACAGGCTCCCCATGACCCGAGGTAGTTCAGATAAGCGGTAGAAAATGAGTGAGTGAGTGATTAAAACTGCTGCACACAATCTTTTTAAGAACAGAAATTGAACTCAACTACAAACTGTTGTAGAAAGGACATTATTTACATTTACATTATTTACCTCAGATCTTCTCAGGGAGTTTTTCCTTTGCCACCGTCTCCTCCGACTTGCTCATAAGGATTAGATGTTAGATAGAAACTAAATTTTTAAACTTTAAACTTTGAGATTCTAATTCTGTTTCTATACTATTGTAAAGCAGCTTTGTGACAATGTGAATTGTTAAAAGCAAGTGTTATAGAAATAAGCTAAAAATTTAATCGAATTGAATAAAAAAATGTAAAAAAAAAAAAAAAAACATTAAAAAAAAATGTAATTAAAAAAAAAATTATAAATAAAAAAAAAGATTAAATCCTGTTAGCATTCACCAAACGCTATTGCTTGAAATTCAACACATTTGTCTGTACAAACCAGTCAGGAAACTTTAGACTGATTCTGATTTCAGGTGTTGGCAAAACATGGGATTCTCTTGATTCTCTTGAACTCTATTCCTAATTATTTAATTTTGTTAAAAACAACACACTATGAGGGGGGCACGGTGGCTTAGTGGTTAGCACGTTCGCCTCACACCACCAGGGTTGGGGGTTCGATTCCCGCCTCTGCCTTGTGTGTGGAGTTTGCATGTTCTCCCCGTGCCTTGGGGGTTTCCTCCGGGTACTCCGGTTTCCTCCCCCGGTCCAAAGACATGCATGGTAGGTTGATTGGCATCTCTGGAAAATTGTCCGTAGTGTGTGATTGCGTGAGTGAATGAGAGTGTGTGTGTGTGTGTGTGTGTGCCCTGCGATGGGTTGGCACTCCGTCCAGGGTGTATCCTGCCTTGATATCCGATGACGCCTGAGATAGGCACAGGCTCCCCGTGACCCGAGGTAGTTCGGATAAGCGGAAGAAAATGAGTGAGTGAGTGAGAACACACTATGATTAACAGTGTGGCTTTTCACACCGTTATTATCTTGCAGTACTGTTACCTCAGTCACACCTTTGCTGCTTGATATTCTCAACATATAGCGACGAGTTTTGAAGCACGTCTTCATTGTGTTATAAAAAAAAAAAAAGATAGGATAATGTTGTGTAAATAATGACAGATCTGAAGTGGATTTTCCAATCATGTCTTAAAGATAAATGTTTTTAAGGACTATTCGGGAAAGACATCAAATAAGAAAATACTGTAGCTCACAGAAAAACATGAACCGCCTACAGTATATGTGAGTAAGTTAACCTCTGTGTATTGGATTCTTAGGTCACTTCGGTTCTTCAGTCGCCTCCTACTTCATCTTCCTCCGTTGGATGTATGGCATGAACCTTGTTCTCTTCAGTTTGACCTTTGGCCTGATTGTGATCCCTGAGGTCAGAGTGGATCATGCATTATTTACACACAACACTCAGGGTTCATACAGAAGTATCCTGTGCCAAATTCACTCTCTCAGCAGTAATCCTTTTTAAGGCTAGCAGTAATCCTTTTTAATCTGATCCTAGCAGGTATATTGTGCAGGTATTTAAATAATTACGTCTTTGTTTTCAGCTTGAACTCTTTAGTTTTTTAAAAGCTGAATGAACCCTGAAGTATACTTTACAATCCTGATAATAGATTTTTCCCTGGAGCACAAATTGGATGTATATCTTCTAGGTTCTCATGGGTCTCCCTTATGGTTCTATTCCTCGAAAAACAGTGCCACGAGAGGAACAGGCCAATGCGATGGACTACGCCGTTCTCACAGATTTTAGCGTAAGACCTGCTAACTATACTACACGAGTCCTTATTTTCATTTAGATTTTTATTCTACGGATTGCATCCTGTTTATAATAACTCTCGTTTTATTCTTAACAGGGTTACTGCAAATACTCTGTGTTATTCTATGGCTACTATAATGACCAGAGAACCATTGGCTTCCTGAAGTTTCGACTCCCTCTGTCCTACCTCATGGTGGGCATTGGGAACTTCGGGTATAGCCTGATAGTTGTGATCCGAACGTGAGTCTCATTTCATCCATTACTAGAGCTGCTAGAAATGGCATGAAATATTAGCACAGGTCATATTTAACCATCTGTCTGTGATGTGTATCAGTGTAAGATGTCTACGATCTCATAAGTATGTACAGTTTTACTTTTTTTTTTAATGTCTAGCTGTAGATGTGAATTACGTCAGAATGTTTACATTTTAAGATAAGTTTGGATTTTTAAGGCTCCTATTATCATGATCATGGTGCAGGCGCAAAAATACATTTCAACACTAATGTCACAAAATGTAGAACCTTTTAAAGTGGGGTGAATATTTATGCAGTACTGAATAGTAAGCTAGGTCAAAAATTCACCACGCAAATGGGTTTCCCAGGACACCACACATTTAGAACCTTTATTGCTTGTTATTCTTAATTACTGATGAAACAATTTCGTTTTCAGTTAAACCGCTAAAGCTCCAGTTTACATTGGAGTGAGTTACATAATACTATACATTAATGGGTTAATGGGACCTGAATCCTACATCTATCAAATAAAGTAAATGCACTGAATGTGGGAGGGTTTTAACCCCGTGCCTGCTGGAAAAATTTTGATTGTCATACCCTCTTTACCAATATCAGTGCCGATACCTTTAAGCTGGTCCGCAAAAATAGCGACCAGTCGACAGCTGAAAAAAATGGACTCCCATCCAACTAAAGTAGCGACACGTCGTCATTACGCCGTCAAATTCTGCTTGCGTCTACATTAAAATACATGTTTACTTGCCACGGCTCGAACCGGTTGCTTGCGCCATGTGTCAAAACAGAAGAATGCGCTTCTGTTATCCTGCCAGCTAGAGTGGATTCCTACTTTTATGAACGCAGTCCACTCTCGCCGTTAGGATGGCTAAAAACGCAGATGTAGGGGGTGGGGACAGCGAGGACAACGAGTTCACCTTCGCCTGGAAGATGTTCACCAGCTGGGATTACCTCATCGGCAACGCAGAGACGGCCGACAACAAGTTCGCCTCCATCACCACCAGCTTTAAGGTGTGTATATGAATCGGGGGGTGTTTAGGTTAGCATCTGTACATGTGCTTGTTGTCTCTGGGATGATGAGAATCTCCAAAATCTCCATCGTTTTGAAAGTTAAACTGTGTGTTATAGGAGTCCATCGTAGATGAGCAGGAGAACCAGAAGGATGAGAACATCCACCTGAGGAGATTCCTGCGTGTATTGGCCAACTTCCTCATTATCTGTATCCTAGGAGGCAGCGGATATCTCATCTACTTTGTGGTCAAGCGCTCGCAAGAGTTTCAAGGCAGGGACGACCTGAGCTGGTATGAGAAAAATGAGGTAATACATTTACTTTACAGTACATACAGTGCAGCACAGCTGGCTTCATTTTACACCTTCTTTACCTTTGTAACTTGTGACTAATCCATGTTATAGGTGTTTTATCTGTACAGCAGATTTGAAGATACCTCTGGCCAAAAAACACATGAGCATGCTACTTCAGAACAGGGCAATATATAAACTGTCATACACTGTAATGTTAAACACTTACAGTAACAGTAAGAAATGCCATTGCAGGGTTTATCAAGTTAGATATTAAAGACTGCAAATTCAAATCCTAACACATTCATAACGCCCACATGAAGAAATTCTCCAGCTTTAAGGGCATTTTAAAAAATCTTCATTTTCACTGAAGACAAAACAACATTTCCGTGTTTATAGGAAGCTTCAAAGGGCTTCAGTTTTGTCTCATGGAGATATATAACATACACGGAGTGTTGATATTTTGACTGGCTTGTGTGAGCGGGTGAAATTGAATTTTAAATTCTTTCTAATTTGAATTTCAGTTTCTTTTGTTTATCTCGGCCTTACATTAATAACCAGTCGACTCAAAGCGAATACAAAAGATTTACTTTTTTTTTTTTTTACTTTGCTACTATAGCAAATACTGTATATAAATATATATATTTATATTTTATATTATAGTATTTATATAATACTATTGCATATACTGTAAATATATATGTGTATCAGGAAAAAAATATATAAATATAGCAGGAAAAATAAAAAAGGGTTTGATTGATTGATTTATTGATTTATTTATTTATTTATTTTACATTTTTACAAAAAATATTAATAAAAATAATGATGTATAAAGGGGGGACACGGTGGCTTAGTGGTTAGCACGTTCACCTCACACCTCCAGGGTTGGGGGTTCGATTCCCGCCTCCACCTTGTGTGTGTGGAGTTTGCATGTTCTCCCCGTGCCTCGGGGGTTTCCTCCGGGTACTCCGGTTTTCTCCCCCGGTCCAAAGACATGCATGGTAGGTTGACTGGCATCTCTGGAAAAATTGTCCCTAGTGTGTGATTGCGTGAGTGAATGAGTGTGTGTGTGTGTGCGCTGCGATGGGTTGGCACTCCGTCCAGGGTGTATCCTGCCTTGATGCCCAATGACGCCTGAGATAGGCACAGGCTCCCCGTGACCCGAGGTAGTTCGGATAAGCGGTAGAAAATGAGTGAATGAACTTTAAATTCTTTCTAATTTCAATTTCAATTTCTTTTGTTTATCTCGGCCTTACATTAATAACCAGTCGACTCAAAGCGAATACAAAAGATTTACTTTTTTTTTTTTTTTACTTTGCTACTATAAATACTGTAAATATATGTGGAAAAAGTTCTACACTTTTACTTTGTCCGTAAGCTTTATTTTCACATCCAAAGCTGTATGTTTTCAGTCCAAATAAAATTGATTGAATTTTTTTTTCCATTTTTTTAATTTTTTTGTTTTTTTCACATAAAATAATAAATAATATGCCTCACATATACTTAATATGAGGATATACTGTATACTATAAAGGAAGGGGATCACCCAAAAACTGATATCACCCTAAAACTGTGGTAAAATGTTGTTGGATTTTATTCAGTTGGAGATTATAATGTCTCTCCTCGGATTGGTGGGCCCGATGCTGTTCGAGACAATCGCTGAGCTGGAGGACTATCACCCCCGTATCGCCCTCAAGTGGCAACTAGGACGCATCTTCGCCCTTTTCCTGGGTAACCTGTACACCTTCCTCCTGGCTCTTTTTGATGAGGTCAACGAAAAGGTATAATCACAAAGATTACATGATTCTTGACATGAAATCACTGACATGTACGCTATCTAGGTATCACTGCTATAATTATAATCAGTCTAGAGAAAGTATAGAGGACTAATGTATTGGATATGCTTGTTTTTCTCTAAGCTGGTGGAGGAACAATCCATAAGGAACGCCAGCGTGTGGTTCATGAAGGAATATTACGCCAACTTCAGTGCTAATAACCCAAACGGGACAGGCACGCCTCCGCCTCTCGACCCTTCTGATGTGATCCGGGGTCCGTGCTGGGAGACAACAGTGGGGATAGTAATGAGGCTCCCTGTTATCTCTCACCGCCCACAGTGTTAATGTCAAAACATTTCAGTGGATATAGATTGTATTGAGTACTTTTACTGGACCAGGCATTTTGCATAGGTGTCGATTATTACAGAAATTTTTTTTAGAGTTTTAGTTTCAGCGAGACACAAAATTAGTATTATTAATAATCAGTCGACACTGAAAATGCCTGTGTTCAGTCTGCGTTGGATGTGTTTTTTATTTAGTCTGCTTTCTAACAAGCCGAGAATTAAACACAGTCAGTCTGCCTAAAGGTGTCTACAACCTTGCTAGCTATGATAGTCCTAATTTAATCATGACTATGTAAGTGCCACAGTGACACAATAGTAATCTAACCAATAGAACAGAAGCGACTGGACGAATCAGTGAAAACTGAACAGATCAGTGGAGCGAAGTGACGATGATGAGGCTTGTGTTTATGAACACAGTTATTCAGTTCAGAATTCTATATTTTATAACTACTGTATATAGAGCAGATAATGTGAAGGGTTTTCACAGGTTGCCACATGCATACTGTTGCCCTTGAGTGGTTTTTAATTGAAGCAGAGTCCAAATTGTTTAACACATTGTTCTCTATAGGAATTTGTAAAACTGACTGTCTCAGATATCCAAGTGACGTATCTGACGATCCTCATCGGGGACTTCGTGAGGGCTCTGATTGTGCGCTTCCTTAACTACTGCTGGTGCTGGGATTTGGAGGCAGGTTGGGTAAGTGAGCTCACACTTGGGCTGTAAATGTCACACTATTCTAACTAACTTCTATCTTTGTCTTCTATCTTCAGCCCTCCTACGCTGAGTTTGACATCAGCGGCAATGTCCTTGGATTGGTCTTCAATCAAGGGATGATTTGGTAGGACACACACGCATGAGACGCAATACAGAAGATGATTTTAATGTAGAAGAAGGATTTGATTTCATTTAGTAGGCTAAGTGTGTATGAGAAGAATAAGCAAAGCTGCTTAAGTACCGAGCCATGGCGTGATTTATCGGCTTCAGTGTAGTCTTGCGTAGCCAGACCTTTAGACTGGCAGCAGAAGGTCTGGACCCTTTAGCAGCTTTTATTGTCCCAGCACATGTCTGTCTGACATGTAAAGCAGCCAATCACAGTTCATTTTGTGGGGTAAAAATAGAACATAGGTCAATCATTTAAGATCATTAATGCAAATTATTCAGTGTTTAACATGAACTTGAAATCATTTGGTAAAATCAGTGTTTAGCTGATCATCATAAGCACATATTGCCACAGTTGTAAATACGACAGCTTACTTCTTCCATGAGGGAAGTAGAGCATCACGGCGGCTGTGTTTCCAGGTGAAACGTTAAAGAATATGCGTCGGAGCAAAGACTAACTTCAATGTAACGTCAGTGCAAAGGGATTTGTTGTTATTTTGATGAGCTCTATATTGGTGTGTGTGTGTGTGTGTGTGTGTATGGGATTTAGGATGGGAGCATTCTATGCTCCAGGTCTGGTCGGCATCAACGTCCTCCGTCTCCTGACCTCTATGTACTACCAGTGCTGGGCTGTCATGGCCTCCAATGTGCCTCATGAGCGAGTCTTCAAGGCCTCAAAATCCAACAACTTCTACATGGGACTCCTTCTTCTCATCCTCTTCCTCAGCCTGCTGCCTGTCGTCTACACCATCATGTCCCTGCCACCGTCCTTTGACTGCGGACCCTTTAGGTCATAAACACACACACACACACACACACACACATATAATATCCTTACATTACAACACCTGAACCTTTTATATTCATATCAGTTCTGTTCCTGATGCTGCTCAACTGGAGGAAAAATCCCGACACATCATTATTAATATATATTTTTAAATCTTTTATTTTAAATCCTTTCCTTTTCACATAAATCTTAGCTTTGATTTCTGGATTTCTGAGCACACATTTATCTCTTCTCGCAGTGGCAAAGATCGGATGTTTGACGTAGTGATTGAGACGATAGAAAAGGATCTTCCTTCGTTTATGGGGAAGCTGTTCGGTTACGTGGCAAACCCCGGCCTCATCATTCCTGCTGTTTTGCTCATGGTGTGAGTCACTCGTGCTTTATATTTGTGTTCAGTTTCCATCTGTAGCCTTCTATACATCAACACACTTGTCCTTGCTTTTGACTGTCAGTAATGAAAGAATGTGTTTGATTGTTTGTGCAGTCTGGCAATTTATTATCTCAACTCAGTGTCCGAAGCCTATAAGAACGCCAACAACGAGCTAAAAAAGAAAATGCAGATGGTAAGTTTAGGAATGAAATAGTGTAAAGATATAAAACTATGAAGCTCTGAATGCTTTAAACAGTATAACACATCTTGAAATTTGTTTCTGAGACATTTATTGATGAATCACAGCTCAGACAGAGGGCAGGGTTTTACTGAACAGCTAGAAACTTTGCCATAGAGCTCCAGAGGATATTAGGACAAGCTCTATATAGCTACCTGTTTACTCTGCCTTATTTCTGCCTGTAAGAAGTCTACTGAATTTTTTAGTTAACACCATTTTTTTAGAAATTAATAAAATTCTTTTTTTTTTTTTTTTTTTTTTTTTTTCGGACCATATATTTTCATCCTGATTTTTTTATTTTTAGCTTTTAACTCTTAGATTTTTCATTTGTTAATGATTATGTTTTATTTGCAGCTACTGCTATTTGATTTTTTTATTTACTTCTTTATTTATTTATTTACTTATTTACTAAAGCAAGTCACTATAAAAAAATATATCAGGAAAAATAAAAAAGGGTTTGATTTATTTATTTATTTATTTATTTATTTTACATTTTTACGAAAAATATTAATAAAAATAATGATGTATAAAGGGGGGCACGGTGGCTTAGTGGTTAGCATGTTCGCTTCACACCTCCAGGGTTGGGGGTTCGATTCCCGCCTCCGCCTTGTGTGTGTGGAGTTTGCATGTTCTCCCCGTGCCTCGGGGGTTTCCTCCGGGTACTCCGGTTTCCTCCCCTTCCTCCTGCATGGTAGGTTGATTGGCATCTCTGGAAAATTGTCCGTAGTGTGTGATTGCGTGAGTGAATGAGAGTGTGTGTGTGCCCTGCGATGGGTTGGCACTCCGTCCAGGGTGTATCCTGCCTTGATGCCCGATGACACCTGAGATAGGCACAGGCTCCCCGTGACCCGAGGTAGTTCAGATAAGCGGTAGAAGATGAATAAATGAATGAATGATGTATAAAGTGCAAAATAATAAAATCAATGCTAAAAAAATCTTATATTAAAAAAGATTCAGTAGTGTGAAGTCTGTGAGCTGAAACTCACAGGGTGTTGGTGGTTGCAGGTTTTTTTTTATCCAATACGTTATTTTGTTTGTTTTGTTTTGGTTATTTAACTGATGCCAATAATGATTATTGGACAGAAATCTACTCTGAAGCCGTTCCTACTCAGTTTTAATCACTTATATAAAACGTTTAAAGATTTTGCCTTAATTTTTGTTTTTGGAAAAAAAGTGCTGTGTGAACAAAGATAATTTTTATTATAATATTATTTCTAACGTCATTCTTAGGCAAGAGATGAGGAAAAGAACAGGAGGAATAACACAGACAGCACCAATCAAGTGATGAAGGATTTAGAGGATTTACTACCCAATCGGCCGAATGTGCCCGATTCGGACGAACGTGCAGGTCAGAAACGCTTCTACTTCACCTGACTTTGTAAATGATCACAATGTCTTTAAAACACAGCTGTTTTAAATTCAATCACATTTTCTTACAATACTAAAGACAAGCCTGGTGGAGGAAAACCATCAAAAGTGAAGCCAGGATCAGCTGCAAATGGTGTGAACCTGCAGAAAGACTTATCGCTGGCATCAGCTAATCCTAACGCCCGAGGGCCTGTGAACCGAACACCAGGCCTCAGGACAGCGGGGCCTCTGCCTGGGCACCCGGGGCCAGCTCCAGGGGCAGGACATCGCAGGGGACAATAGCACTAAACACTATCACTAGCCACTGGCACTAGACATACAGACTACCTCCTAAATATACTCTAATTTTCTTCCTGAACCTGTTGAATTATTCCTACTTCTTACAAACGAATAGCGACTCTGTTATGTTTTAAACACATGAAGACAGTTTAAACGCTGCATATTGCATTGGGAATATGTTTATCTTTATTGTGCAAAAGCTTTAGTGTGTATCTCACACAATCAGGTCATTCAGAGTGATAGAATTTAAATCTTAAGCGGAATTTAAAGCGGCGATATGTAACTTTTAATCATCACTCATTGTTATAACTTGCATGGCTGAGACAGTGGAGCCTGATTTGTCAGGTCTTGTGACATCAGGCATCTCATTACTAATACGTCATGTATCACGATTCCACTGGTTTTGGCACAAATAAACCGTCTGATTTAAATAACAGTGTTAAAATGGCTAGAGGTTGCCATATCTGGCTTACGTGTCTTCGTAGAAATTTCGGCTTGTTAAACTTTAGTGTTTTTCCCAGATGTATACATAAGCTGTATATTTTTAATTGTGAATATATTTATAATCTATACTGAGTGTGTCTAAGATATTATTATTATTATTATTATTATTATTATTATTATTATTATTATTATTATGTAGTGCATTAAGTATTATTCTAGTAACTGCATGTGAAATTATAAGTAGTGGATCCTTTTTTTTTTTTTAATAATTGTTCTTTAATTATAAAAATGCAGTATATGTAGTATTATGAGATTATTTTAGACCTTGATGGAAGTACAGTTAAAAAATAAAATGGATTTAATTTAGGTGTATTATGCTACTTTGTAAATGTTGCAGCATGATTATCGAATGTATTTAGTGTGTTGTAATTTAAAACAAAGTCGGAGATGCTTTGACTGGTTTTGGGCTGATTTTACTGAGTGTTGTTGTAAAGTTGTGGCTATTGGGAATTTTTGGGTTGCACATACTTGGCAACCCTAACATTGGTGATCATCTGGGGGGGAAAAAAAGCTATAAAATCATGATGATAACTTGGATTATAAAACACAGCAAAGATTTCAATAGTGATGTGCAATAGTGATGTGATTAATTTGGTGTAAATTTGATCAAATCTGGGAATCATACTCAACGTTTCAGTAGCTTGCAATACACTATTTCTCCACTAGATGTCTCTAAGTTCAACAATATATACATTTTTCTTTAATTTGCACCTTTTTTTTAAAAGTGTTTTTAAGTGTTTAACTCGAATAAAAAGCATATCTGGTGTGTTACTTGTTCATTAACAGAAAACAAAGATTTTAATTTTGTTTTATTTTGCCTTTTATAATAAATTTGTCAACATTGCTATGATTGTTTATTATCCTACACTTCCGAAAAAAAAATGCTTCATAAAAAAATATAAAAAATACTTGAGTGTTAAAATGTCTATACTTAGGATGTATTTAGCAGAGCCACTTACACACACTTATCTAGAACATCTTACATTTATACATCTCAGCAGGTGAGGGTCAAGGGCCTGGCCCAAGAGTAAAAGAGTGACAGCTTGATGCTGGGATTTGAACTCATGACCTTTATTCATCCAAACCTGGATTTTTAACTAGATCATTATCCTTTAAAAATAACTAGAAGTATACTTCCAGAGTCGTTCAGCTTGTTCTAATAAATAATTGGGTTCTTCAGCTTGTTCCTTTACAGCAATGGGTTTTTAATTTGTTCCTTTAAATTATTGGGTTCTTCAGCTCGTATCTCTATAGTATTAGGTCATTTAGCTTGTTCCTCTAAATTATTGGGTCCTTCAGCTTGTTCCTCTAAAGTATTGGGTCCTTCAGCTTGTTCCTCTAAAGTATTGGGTTCTTCAGCTTGTTCCTCTAAAGTATTGGGTTCTTCAGCTTGTTCCTCTAAAGTATTGGGTTCTTCAGCTTGTTCCTCTAAAGTATTGGGTTCTTTAGCTTGTTCCTCTAAAGTATTGGGTTCTTTGGCTTGTTCCTCTAAATCACTTAGTTCTTCAGCTTGTTCCTCTAAATTATTGGGTTCTTCAACTTGTTCCTCTAAAGCACTGGGTTTTTCAACTTGTTCCTCTAAAGAAATGGGTTCTTTAGCTTGTTCCTCTAAAGCACTGGGTACTTCAGCTTGTTCCTCTAAAGCATTGAGTTTTGTTTTATTCTGTAGCCATTGACTGAGAACAGAGAACCAGTATGATTAGTCAGCTTCTTATGCAATAAGTTAACTGACTGGCATCCAGTCAGGTACAACCAGTAGGACCTGATTCCACCATCTCCACCCAGTTCGTACCAACACATTGAGCTTGTATGAGGTTCTCTTCCTATTTTACCAATCATTTAATTCTGATCCCTGCAACCTTCACAACAAAGGTGAGACTCAGATTTACTTTAATGCTATGCTGTGATTGTCATACAGAGTATAGAAAAATGATTGAAAATTGCTTATGATATTCTTTTTAAAAACTAATAATTTTTATTAATGATTTTTACCTGTTGCATTCTTCTTGCATTCAGTTATTCTGTTTCACATAGACAGTACATTTATGCATGATTTGATTAATAATTTGCTTACTTGTGTGTTTTAAAGGCCTCAAGATGTCATTTTTCCAAAAATTATTTAAAGGATTAGTTGATGACAAGTCAAAAGACAACTCGGTTTGTTCAAAGCTTATAGTTTTTTGTTTATTTGTGATATGTCTGTGCTTAGTTTTAAAGACAACATTTGCTAAATCTCTTATCTTTTAACAACAGGGAAAAGGTTCTTCTAAAGGAAGCGTCACGACTTACTATGGCACCGTCCGGCCTGATCCCAACTTCAGTGCCAGCAGAGATGCTGCAGCTTTACAGACAGCTATTGACACCAAAGGTGGGGCTTCAGTAACTAGCAGTTAGCAAATTAAACTCAAACATTTTGCACTTTCTTAAAATATATGTGTTCGTTTCAATCTCTGGTCATTGTGAGAAACGGCATTCAAATGCTTTACAGTATGTGTGCGTGCATGTGTGTGTGAGACATAGAGAGAGAGAGAGAGAGAGAGAGAGAGAGAGAGAGAGAGAGAGAGAGAGAGAGAGAGAGAGAGAGAGAGAGAGAGAGAGAGAGAGAGAGAGAGAGAGAGAGAGAGAGAGAGAGAGAGAGAGAGAGAGAGAAAAAGATAGAGGGGAGACAGAGAGAGAGAGAGAGAGAGAGAGAGAGAGAGAGAGAGAGAGAGAGAGAGAGAGAGAGAGAAAGATAGAGGGGAGACAGAGAGAGAGAGAGAGAGAGAGAGAGAGAGAGAGAGAGAGAGAGAGGGAGACAGAGAGAGAGAGAGAAAGACAGAGAGAGAGAGAGAGAGAGAGAGAGAGAGAGAACCTGCTGGTTAATGGATATTTAATGGATATCTTACCGTTGTAAATACTGTATATAAAACACTATGCTAGCACACTTAAGCTCTTAAATTTTGTAATTTTATGGATTTTTTAAGCAAAAAAATACTGGTTTATTTATTTACAGAAGTTTTACTGATTTATTTCATTCTGAAAAAATACTGTATGTAAAAATGTTACTGTATGTTTAGCTGCAAGCTTCAAAATGTTCACACAAGATTACTGTAAAAACTAATGCGCTTAAATGGCTAAGGTGAATTCTTCTTAATGTGATGTTTGCTACAAAACATTTACCTAGCTAGGTTAGCTAACTAGTGCCTGATATGTTCACTAGCTCATTTTTAAGTGTTAGCTAGTTTTATGCTAACTAGCTATTTTGCTACAACAGCTAAATGCTACTTTGCTCAAGGCCGGAAAACCTTTCTATGTTAATATTTTTATATATAATTATAATCATGGTTTTCACTTTGTTATGCTTTTACGGTGAAACGAATATTTATTAAATGAAGGTGGCCAATTTTTGGTTAATTAACATGATATTTTTTCCTGGTTGAAAATGTAACAATTGCATGTGTCTATAAAGAAAATGACATAAATTTAGTTGAAATAAACAGTTTATTTCCAGTTGTATATGTTCTAATAAAGTTCTAATAAGTTATAAGTTCTAATAAATTGTGAATAAGTTGGTGGTGTTTCAGGTTGTGTAGCATCTCGAGATGATTCTTCTCTCTCTTTCTGTGTGTGAAGGTGTGGATGAAAACGCCATTACAGAGATTCTAGCTCGAAGGTCTAACTCTCAGAGGCAGGAAATCAAAGCAGCTTTTCAACAAGAAACTGGAAAAGTGCGTCTAAAATCTGCACACTATCTGTCACACGTGATATCGATTTAGCATGCTAATATAAGCTTGTTATTATTTTTATTAGGATTTAATGAAGACTTTGGGTTCGGTTTTGAAGTCCCACTACAAGCATGCGTCCCTGGGCCTGCTCATGACTCCGCCGCAGTACGATGCACATGAACTAGGACAGGCCATGAAGGTAAAGCAGAGGAATTTTAATTCATAGCTTATAACTATCTCTTTTTTATATTTTTTATAGGGTCTATAGAAATGTAAATACTTCTTCAAATTTAGGGTTTGGGAACCAATGAAAAGGTGCTGGATGAAATTCTGGGGACAAGATCAAACCAGGAAATTATATTGTTAAAAACTGCCTTTAAAGAGGGTAAATACTATAGATCTGCACATGCTGTGTATATTTCTCAATGTAGATACTTACAAGTGTTCATTTAAATTATGTCATATTCCGTTCACAGCGTATGGAAAGGAATTGGAGCATGATATTCAGGGTGACACACACGGACATTACAAGACGGCTTTACTCGCCTTGTGCAAGGTACGGATCTATAACTTAAAGAATATAACTTAAAACAAAGGTTACATATTTTTTAATGTGATTACCTTGTGTCACTATGTCGGTGTTATGAAGCAGGTTTTCATGTTAATATGTCCAGCAAGTGCCAAGAAGATGCAGCAGCACATCTTTTAGAAGAATTGTCACATTTGGGCTACCAGAAGTCC
Source organism: Tachysurus vachellii (assembly GCF_030014155.1). Classification (NCBI taxonomy): domain Eukaryota; kingdom Metazoa; phylum Chordata; class Actinopteri; order Siluriformes; family Bagridae; genus Tachysurus; species Tachysurus vachellii. The sequence goes on from NC_083485.1 coordinate 13,094,214, forward strand.
ACTGAGCTACAATGTCATTCATCATGACGCTCGAACAAAATTCAGCCTATGAGCTGTTATAACAGTCTTATGCCTTACATTTATCAAGATGTTGTCATTAAAACTAAAATAAATGTTTTCAGCCTTCATGTCTGCCTTCACCTGCTGAAATATAAACGTGTAATGTAGGAATATGACACTCAAATGGATGTTGACCTGTAAAGTGTTATAACTGCTGTATGTCAGCAAAACCTTTTCATGTGATTTATGACGTTGAGCTGAAACTGAACATACTCAGCTTTCATGTCAGCTGATACCTGCTAGAATACAGAATTATAAATTCAATTTGTGTATTGGTTTATATTATTTAAGCGTAAGTCACCCTGTAAAGGCTTATAACAGCTTTATGTCAACAAAAATCTATCATAGTTTATGTTAAGATATTGACATGAAAATTAACATACTCAGCCTTCATGTCAGCTGATACCTGCTTTTAAATGTGTGTAGGTTTCTGTTGTTCAAGCGTGAGTCAGTCTGTAAAGGGTTATAACAGCTTTATGTCAACTGAATTCTATCAGGTTCACATTTTGACATTGACAAGATTAATACAAATAGCTTAAATGTCAAATGAAGCCTGCTGGAAGATGTCTTTGTAAATGTGTATGTAGGTTTATGTCAGTTGTCATAAAAGGATTATGAAGCTTTATGAACATTACCTGATCTGCTTTATTAACACAGGGGACAAGAAATGAGGATCATGACATTGATGATGGGCTCGCAAAAAGTGAGGCCAAGGTGAGGTCTCTTATCTTTCTGCAAGAGTCAATATTATAAGACAAATATTTAATATTTTAAAAATCACTGTACAGATTAGAAGGCTTTAAATAATTCAGCCTTTAACCCTAGAAACTTTATAAACACATAAATTTCATGCAGTGCTGTAATGTTGGGTTTAAATTGTTCTCTCAGTCTCTGTTTGAAGCTGGAGAAAAAAGGCTTGGGGTCGTGTCTTCTGTTTTCATCGACGTTCTGACCTCCAGAGGTGACGCCCAGTTGTGCAAAAGTAAGCTGTCAAATGATTAACGATGAATTAATCAATTAAATAAACCAAGATGGCAGCAAGACGCACAAGCCATTGGTTTACGAGACAAGAGAAAAGTTCCTGCCTATTTCATTTCTATCGGCTCACAAAACTGTTATAGTTCACGATATAAAATTGCCACAATGTAAACATTTCCCGCTACGGGAAACGAAAGCGTCTTGTCTTTCATATCCAGCGTCCTTTCCCTTTCGGTGAATCAGTTCCTTTACACCAAATGTAAAAGCAAAGGAAAAACAAAATAGTAAAAGTTTACAGTTCCTGTTGCTGTAAGTCCATGTATGTAAGTAAACTACTGTATAAATGTTGTCACTTCTGTATTCGATTTGATTGTGTGTGTGTGTGTGTGTGTGTGTGTGTGTGTGTGTGTGTGTGTGTGTGTGTGAGATCAGTTTTCAAGCAGTATGAAAAGTTAAGCCCACAGGGATTTGCTCAGGTCCTGATGCATGAACTACATGGAGACACAGAGGGTTGCCTAATGACCTTGGGTAAGCGTAAACTTCTAAATCCGCAAGACATATGTAAGACATTTTGATATTCAGTAGCATAAATGTTTTTTTTCTTTTGTATAGTCTACACAGCACGTCTGTAAGTCACTCTGGATAAGAGCGTGTGGCAAATGCTGTACATTTAAATGCAGATATGTAGCATTCCAGTTTAGCATGTTAAGCTCACGTTGCTGGTTAAGCATGATTACTCAACACACCTACACTTTTATTTGTTTAAATCTGCATTGTACTGAAGTTCTGAGTGTGACTAAGGAATGAGATTGTTGTTTATACAGTGAAAGCAGCCTGGAACAAACCTGCCTACTTTGCTGAAAGGATTCATCTGGCCATGAAGGTAAAACATTACGCTTAAGGATTGTCTATCTATAAATTTTTCTTTATAGATTTATTAATGATTTAAAAAATGGAAAGTGATCTGGATTTTTTTATATTTTGGATAATTAATTATTGGCACCCTTCAAGAAAACAAGGAGACAACACACACACACACACACACACACACAGAAATAATGAGTGAAATGTTCTGTGTGAACAGAAGGTGGCAGTGAAGACGATGAAGAGTTTCATTTTAAAGGGGTGGGTGCACGATGTTGAAAAAATGCTTCAGAAACCCGAGTCGGCCCGACTAACAAAATAAACGTGTAGCCAATTAGCAGAAAGGGGCGTGTCTTGTCAATATGCAACAGAGAGAGTGTTCAGTGCACATCTCTGCCGTTACCTCTGCCTCGGGATCTAGGTGTTGAACGTCGTCTTCCGCCTGAAACGGAGCTAAACTTTTCACGGTACAACACACAGTACTACAAAAACACATTTGTATTACCATAGTATTACTCATTGAGTTCATTTACTGATAAAAATATCCCCTCGGCCAGCTGCCCCAGCAGGTTCCACCATAATAGTTGCCTGGGTTACGAATGTATGTGTAGGGCGGAGCTATCAAAACATGGGTGACACCCATTTGGGTTAGGGGCGTGTTTGTTTTGGTGATTTCAAATGTCAACATTGGCTCTCAAACATTGTGCACCTCACCTTTAACACCGAACTTCAGTATTTTTTTATTCATCGTTAGTTTCAGAATTATTGGCTCACTTTACATCTGTTCAAATGAAACTTTCATTTTCACGTATGATGCACTTTTGCATTTATAATATCAGCATAATATGAGGCATGATCCATAGTTTGCATTTTATGTTCCTCTAATACTTCTTTGGAATGCCATGGTTTTTATAAATACATACTATTATTTGATAAAGAAGTTCCAATGAAAATGCTTTTTATTTAAAGTTTACGTTTCATATACGAGGGGTGCCAATAATTTTGCATTCCCTGGAGTTTTGATTAGACCTGCTCCTTCCCCAGGGCATGGGGGCCGATTGTGACACGATGACTCGGATCATAGTGAGTCGCTCTGAAGTGGACCTGCAGAAAATTTTGCAGGAGTATAAAAGGATGTACGGGAAACCACTTCAGCAGGACATTCAAGTGAGACATACAGTACTCATTTCTAATTACAAATAAAAACTGCAAATGATGTTTAAAACGTCTGTGTTCACTGATGAATTGGTCTTTACAGGCAGAAACCAAGGGAGATTATGAGAAACTACTTCTGGTGCTCTGTGGAGACCAAACAGGAGTCTGAGCATGAATTTTCAATATGTTTAAGATATTTTAATTTAAATTGTTTCATATAAAAAAAGTCAATCTGTGTGTAATTACATCCTGTCTTAATAAAGCTACTTCCCTGAAACGTTGCCAGTTGTTTGACGTCAGTGTTTTTTGTCTTCTGCCTGTTGATCTCAGATGAGTGTCTCTCCCCTACGAAGTGCCGTAGGTGTAATCTGAGACAGACGCTAACCACTGGTCCACGTTCACATCCATGCACACTTTAAACTGCGTCCGTAGGGAGCTACTGCTTGTCTGCTGATCTTCTTAGCCTTAGTTTACAACTATGTTGTCAACATTATAGCATAAGAAAGTGGTGAGGTTTGAAATGAATGGAAGATGCCGTCAGGTATGAGAACACCTGCAGCGCTTTTCCAGCTCATGTTGATTTTTGTGCTTATATGCCTGGTTTGTGAGGCACGATTATTCACAAACCATTGGGCTGTGAGAGTTACTGGAGGACGAGAAAATGCAGATCAGATTGCTGAAAAGTATGGATTTCTGAATATGGGACAGGTATGTAACTCCAATTCTGTGTTTGTTTTCAAGGAAAAGCCTGATTTTTCCTGCTGTGGCTTTAAACAATGATCACCAGCTTCTTTTGATTTTGCATTGGCATTTGCATAGGAAGCATTTAGCTAACGCCCTTTTCCAAAATGACTTACAGAAGTGCTGCGTAGTCTACATCAAAAACAAACAAACAAACAAAAAAACAATACGAAACAAAACAAAAACCTTGTGATTATAGAAATACACCAGAACTGTAAAGATGACTGGTGATGGTGAATCTGCTGATAATATTAGAGATTAATGATACACATTTGTTGTACTTTTATACTTGGAATAATACATTTATGTATATAAAACCAACGACTTTTTGTCGCAGGCCTCCTGACGTAGATGCCGTATGCTTAGCCAGTAACACTTCAATCGTTCATCTACTGTAGAACTTTTCACAGAACTAAATTTGTATTGATCAGGTTTGTTATGATTTTGGCTCGATGATTTGAATATTCTTTTGACTCAAGATTGCCTTAGTAGGTCACTAACTCTTCTATAATGTATGAGTGCAGCCATGCAAGACAAACCCTCACTCCACAATACTTGCCTTAGTAAGCTAAGCGGCAAAATCTGGCTAATTTGGTTACAGTTTAGGACCTTTTTACGACAGTGTTGCAGTGCAAATGTTTCTATCAAATGTTTGTATTTTTCTGGTAATTCTAATACTATTTACACACCCTATCACTCACTGGGTCTTACGTATCAGTCATTTAGTAAAGTGGCGAGTGAATGTTTTCGTAGACCAAACCGAACTAAAAATTCCTACCATATTTACAAAATTATCAGTAACACTGATCTTCTTAGTGCATTCATGACACTGATTTACCCTTTAATCACAAAGCTCCATAAAAGGCAAAGCTTACAAAGCTGACAATGATCAAAAACGACAGTGAAAGTGTGCCACTTACTGTAGAATTGCTGTGGAATAAATCTTACTACCACAAGTAACACAATAAGTCTTCCTCCTTTTATATGGTGCCATTACTTTTTGTCTATGGCTAGTCATAATTGGGATGTGGTAGCCTAGTGGTTAAAGTGTTGGATTACCGATTTTAAGGTTGTGAGTTTGAATCCCACATCCACCAAGCTGCCACTGCTGGGCCATTGAGCAAGGACCTTAACCCTTAATTGCTCAGATGAATAAAGTCAAATAAAAATGTAAGTCGCTCTGGATAAGGAAGAACTTGAGTGTCATGCACATAACTCTCAACCCTAATGAACACCTTTGCGATGAACTGAAACATCAACTGCACCCCAGATCAGTGTCTGATCTTATTACTGCTCTTATATCCCAAATCCCCACAGCCACGATCCAACGTCCAGTGGAAAGCCAGAAGTGTGGAGCTTATTATAGCAGCAAAGGGGAATCAATCCGGAATAAGATGTACATATGTGTGATAGTCATATGTCCAAAAACTTTATCATATAAAATTACACTACCTCATGCCAGGTTAACATTTGTGCGCCTCCTTATATGTAAATGTACAAAAACTCATGTACAGTAAATGCTCCTGCTGATGATTTATTAGTACATTGGTTCATATCCAGCTTCATAAACGAGGCTCACTGTGTGTAAGTTATATGGTGTTCAAGCTGTGTTTTAATCTAGGTTAACTTGTTACTTAGCCCAAGTCAACATAATAGCGCTACGGCCACATGGTATCAAAGAGTAAGCATCAACCAATGGCTTTGACTATTTTCCTCTAGGTCAGGTTGCACCTTGCTGGTAAGTTTATCAGCAGTGTAAGGTGAGCTCTCGATTGACTCAATGGAATACATCAAGGAAGAGTGCATAATTTATACCTGTTCCAGTCATGATGTAAGTGCAGATATGCACCAGAAGGTCTTAGACTCACAGGCTGAACTTCTTTTCCGTGTGCTACTACAGATTGGGGATCTGAAGGACCACTACCATTTCCTGCACCCAAGAATCATCAAACGTTCCACCTTAGCAAGCAGAGGGAAGCATAGCCTCATTTCCACGGAGAGCAAGGTACACGGATCATGTGTCTGTTGTTACTGAGACGCCAATGAATAGTTTATGGTCAGACTACACCTCTAAAGACATGCGCTTGCTAACGCACACACAAACCAACCCACCAATGCATGGTTATAGTTTCAAAATTGCCAGCCATAACAAAACACATTCAATTATTCATTTTCAAAATTCTTTTCTATCATTTCTGTTGCTGAGGTACCACACGTTACCTCAGATGTAATTTAACTATGTTTCTGGCATTAAAGGTGCAATGGATCCAGCAGCAGATGCTTCACAGGAGGGTGAAACGAATCAGCAGAACCAGAGAGTCGCAGTTCAGCAGCTTTAACGACCCCAGATGGGACAACATGTGGTACATTGTTAGTATTGCTCTCAGCACTATTATAAGATTATTGAATTATTAAACTAGTATTTCATTCATCTTCTACCGCTTATCTGAACTACCTCGGGTCACGGGGAGCCTGGGCCTATCTCAGGCGTCATCGGGCATCAAGGCAGGATACACACTGGACGGAGTGCCAACCCATCGCAGGGCACACACACACACTCATTCACTCACGCAATCACACACTACGGACAATTTTTCAGAGATGCCAATCAACCTACCATCCATGTCTTTGGACCGGGGGAGGAAACCTGAGTACCCGGAGGAAACCCCTGAGGCACGGGGAGAACATGCAAACTCCACACACACAAGGTGGAGGCGGGAATCGAACCCCCAACCCTGGAGGTGTGAGGCGAACGTGCTAACCACTAAGCCACCATGCCCCCCTAAACTAGTATTTAGATTTGATTATTTGCTTTAAAAAGATCTCAATTGGTTAAGCACAAAAAAGTGATTAACACCGTTCCACTGACTTGCTTTTTCCACCTTAACCTTGTTTAAAGGTTAATCCAATTTGGTGTCAAAGCACAACCTTGGAAAAACTGACTCGCTGCCTAACTGAGCTGATTACAACCAATGGTACAACATCTTATCTGTTTAGCTTAATAAACAATTTTGGAAAGACATATCTATTCAAACTGAATTAGATATGAAGTATATAAGTAAGTAGAGTCTGGGGCTGATTTCTTTCCACCCCAGGCTGTAGATTCACGTAGTCTATCAGTGACAGAAATGGCAGGTGATTATACTTTCTGAAGCTACATTTAAGATTGGTTTCCACTGGTTCTGCTTCCATGACTGATCTATCGATTGAGACAGTAATATGAAATATTGTAGTCTGTAATAAATACAGTTAAATAGAAAACAGGACTACATTAAGGAAGAAACTAGAAAACAAATGTAGGTCATTTGATCAAGAGCAGATCTATACATTTTGTGTTCCTTGGTGTTTTTTGAATGAAAGAGCTGGCTAATGTCAAGCTCAACTACTGTACTATATACTAAATTATCCATTTTTGAGTATGCTGATGGGGGTACAGTGGCTTAGTGGTTAGCACGTTCGCCTCACACCTCCAGGGTTGGGGGTTTGATTCCCGCCTCCACCTTGTGTGTGTGGAGTTTGCATGTTCTCCCCGTGCCTCGGGGGTTTCCTCCGGGTACTCCGGTTTCCTCCCCCGGTCCAAAGACATGCATGGTAGGTTGATTGGCATCTCTGGAAAATTGCCCATAGTGTGTGAGTGCGTGAGTGAATGAGAGTGTGTGTGTGCCCTGCGATGGGTTGGCACTCCGTCCAGGGTGTATCCTGCCTTGATGCCCGATGACGCCTGAGATAGGCACAGGCTCTCCGTGACCCGAGGTAGTTCGGATAAGCGGTAGAAAATGAGAGAGAGAGAGAGAGAGAGAGAGAGAGAGAGAGAGAGTATGCTGATTATTTCAAGAATTCTCATGTTAATAGCTTTGTATTCCACTGTAGCGCTGTGATCAGAACTGCCTGACTGACATGAACATTAAGGCTGCATGGAGTCGAGGCTACACTGGGAAAGGAGTTGTGGTCTCTATTTTGGATGATGGTGTGGAGAAGCAACATCCAGACCTGAAACAGAACTATGTACGTACTCTGTATCCTACTGCAATCATATTGCTCATTATGTATACATGTTACATATTTTTGTAATATACTGTGTCACTATAAGGATGCGCAAGCTAGCTACGATGTTAACGGGAATGATGCTGACCCAACACCACGATACGATGCCACAAATGAAAACAGGTTTGAAAAGACCTAAAAATGACATTCGAGACATTCAGTAATAATAATTCAATAAAAAATGGCAAAAAAACTTTTTAATATTTTCTTTTAGACATGGAACGAGATGTGCTGGAGTTGTGGCTGCTACTGCTAACAATTCACTGTGCACTGTTGGAATTGCATACAATGCCAGGATTGGTGGTATGTCTTCATAATCGAGTACCACTACCACTAGATTTCCATCCCGATCATAACTTCAGCCTCGATTTGTATGTTTAGGTGTCCGGATGTTGGATGGTGACATGACAGATATGGTGGAGGCCAAATCGCTGAGCCTGAGACAACAGTACATTGACATTTACAGCTCGAGCTGGGGGCCGGAGGATGACGGTAGAACTGTGGATGGTCCCGGGCGACTCGCTGGTCTTGCTTTAGAAAGCGGCATACGTAAAGTACGGTTATGCATGTGATTTGTTACAAATTTATATAATGATTCTTTTCTGCCAGAACGATTACTAACAGCGTGCATTGCAGGGCAGGAAAGGTCGTGGTTGCATCTTTGTCTGGGCATCAGGAAATGGGGGAAGAAATCAGGACCACTGCTCATGTGACGGTTACACAAACAGCATCTATACCATCTCAGTGGGAAGCACCACCAGGAGTGGCCACAAGCCCTGGTATCTTGAGGAGTGTTCCTCCACTCTGGCCTCCACCTACAGCAGCGGCGAGAGCCTTGGGATTGTGAGTGACTCACTGATTTCAAACTGTTTTCTGTGCATGTTTTATTTTTTCCCCATTTTACAGAGAGGATGCAGGGGGCACAGTGGTACATTTGCCTTGTGCTTCTGGTAATGTGGTCAATTCCCACCTGTTTGCACAAAGCTTGCATGTTCTCCTTATATTTTGGGGGTTTCCTCAAAGACTTGTCTAAAGACATGTATGTTATCCTGATTGGAATCTATAATTGTCCAGGGTGTGTGACATTCAAGGTGTCCCCCAAGTTGTGCTCCAGATCCCCTGGGATAGACTCCAAACTCCCCATGACCTTGTTAATATACAGTAAGAGTACAGAAAATGGATGGACGAATGTATAGGAGACGTGCTAAAGCTTTATATCTCTTAGAGTTGAGCATGACATGAAACTCCCATGCATTATGACAGGGATCTTTATAATGCAGATGCTCAAAGCTTTGCTAACCTGGTGGCTAATGGTTTGTGTTTACTGGAAATCCTAAAATCTGCACTTCCCAAAATCAGTTTACGCCCAAGACACTTGCTTCAGTGGATATTCTCACCCGGAAAGCAGGATGCTATAATCTTTATGACTGTGAATCTGTGAATCAGAGTTACATTTTCTAAAGAGAGAATTTTTCCAAACCTTTTCCATGTCTGTTATTTTTTAATTGCAGGTAACAACAGACCTGAAACAGCGATGTACTGATGAGCACTCCGGCACCTCAGCCTCAGCCCCCATGGCTGCTGCAATCATCGCTCTGACTTTGGAGGCAAAGTAATACTACAACTACATCCACTAAATCATAACATGTATATAGTTTGTGCATGTGTTGTAAGCAAGAATAACATTTATGCCTAAACGGTTTGTTGTTACTTTTATTCTTTGGGATTTGGGATTAGTCCTTTGCTGACCTGGAGGGATGTGCAGCACATCATCGTGAAGACGGCACGCCGGGGCCACCTGATTGCACCTGACTGGCACACCAATGGAGCAGGAAATGATGGTAACGTTAGCAGAGTATCTTCAAATCCAATCCAGGAGCTATGTTCTTTATTAATTAGGAGTGATGTGATGGACGCAGTGAAAAATTGAAGCTTTTCCTTGACCAGTGCTTAAATTGCCTAGGCAAAACACTCACTCACTCACTCATCTTCTACCGCTTATCTGAACTATCTCGGGTCACGGGGAGCCTGTGCCTATCTCAGGCGTCATCGGGCATCAAGGCAGGATACACCCTGGACGGAGTGCCAACCCATCGCAGGGCACACACACACACTCTCATTCACTCACGCAATCACACACTACGGACAATTTTCCAGAGATGCCAATCAACCTACCATGCATGTCTTTGGACCGGGGGAGGAAACCGGAGTACCCGGAGGAAACCCCCGAGGCACGGGGAGAACATGCAAACTCCACACACACAAGGCGGAGGCGGGAATCGAACCCCCAACCCTGGAGGTATGAGGCAAACGTGCTACAAACTAAGCCACTGTGCCCCCCTCTAGCCAAAACATCCACAAACAATTGCCAAAGAAATGAAAGTGGAAAAAAATGTGTTTAATGTGTACAGTTCTCACAAGACATAAAGGTCTCACAGGAGTCAACATGTCATTCAAAATTTCTCTTTGTCCAAAATGGTGTCCTAAGCTTTTCTCCACCTACGAAGAGAAAGTGTATTATGGGTATTCTGCAAGTTTTATGCACAGGTTACATCGGGTGTGTCTCTATCACCTCCCTAGCTCACTATGTTGTAAATCACTATATGGTGTACACTAGATCAGGAACTGGTAAGGAAACTGGTTACTACAACGATGAATCGATTTCTGGTGTCCTTTTAATTCCCTCATCAGTCACTGTAAAAACCCAAAAGTATCAAACACTTAAGTCTTATATCTCATATGGTTTAGAGACAGTGTCACTGACGAAGAGACAGGAGTCAGAGCTAGAGGTAGCCGAGCTGAAGAGGTTCTCTTTTGGGAGTGACAAGATTGGACAGGATTAGGAACGAGTACATCAGAGGGACAGCTCATGTTGGACGTTTGGGGGACAAAGTTAGGGAGGCCAGATTAAGATGGTTTGGACATGTTCAGAGGAGGGAGACTAGTGAGTATATTGGTAGGAGAATGTTGGACATGGAGCTGCCAGGCAGGAGGCAAAGAGGAAGGGAAAAGAGGAGGTATATGGATGTAATTAATGAGGATATGAAGCTAGTGGGTGCAAGTGCTGAGGATGCAGAAGATAGGGAAGGGAAAAAGGGAAAAGCCAAAAGAAGAAGAAGAAGAAGAAGAAGATCTCGTATAAATTAATTACCTTAATCACATGCTTTTCTTAAATCATTAAACACTTCATAGTCTAAAAAAATGTAAAATACAGTTAAACATGTAAAGAACGTCAAATAAAGTTAAAGTCACCGTTTGTGCTGAGGCTTCGGGAAAAATGCCGTCATTTCCAGATGCTCCCGGGTTTTTGTGGTGCATTTTGGGATTTTTTTTTAGGGCGCAAATGTTCTAGTGAAGACTAACGAACTAGAGAGCTGATGGAGGTGCACCCATCCTTTGAACACTGAACGCTAACCATCAACACTGAACGCTAACCATCAACATGCATTATGGGATATCAAAAAAGTAAGAGATTGTAAAAATAAAGCAGTAAAAGTTCATAATGTTAATTATGAAATGGATCTATAACAGTGAGCCACCTGTACGGCTTCGGGTTGATGGATGCCGGGGCGATGGTGAAAGAAGCCGAGACGTGGAGACAGGTTCCAGAACAACATGTGTGTGAAGAGAGCATCGTTCACATACCAAGGTAACGTTATGTGCATGTAAAATATTCATCACTGATATATAACTGTTTGATTAACTTCAGTTATTCTGTTTCTCTCTCACGTACCAGAGTTATTAGTCTGGACCGGGTGTGGCGTTTGGGGCACAAGTCTTTCGGTTGCTCTGGCCAGACTGGCAGACATGTGACGTATCTGGAACATGTAATCCTACGCATCACGATCGCACACCCACACCGTGGAGACCTGTCTATATCCTTAACCTCTCCCTCAGGGACCGAATCTCAGCTCCTGGCCGTCCGGTAAGCTCGAAATGCATACATTATCAATAACATGTTATCGTTTCTATAGTAACAACATACCCCAAAAATTTCAATGAGGATGCTTGACATGTGTCTGTAAAATATGTGCTGTTGTTTTTGCTCAGACCCAACGATCACTCCACTGAGGCATTCACAAATTGGGAGTTCATGACCACACACTGCTGGGGTGAGAGAGCTGCTGGAGACTGGATCCTAGAAATCAGAGACTCTCCGTCCATCAAGAGGAACGCCCAAGTACACGGTGCTAACATCAGTTTGTAATATTCCACCATCAGAAAAACATCGAAAGCTCTTAGAGATCTTGTGTAAATCAAAATTCTCGAAATGTTTTACAAGAGATTTTTTTTCTTCACGGTGTTTAGGTAAACTTATAGAATGCAGTCTAGTGCTTTATGGTACCTCTGAGCATCCGTACAAACGGCATGAACAGCCCCGGTCAGCCGAGATGTCCAGCGACGACGACAGTGAAGAATATAACAGTGTGTTTTGTACTTTGTTTAAATAAATCTTAAACTGTAATGAAATAGAGCTGTAAGTACAGTATGTTCCCAGCTTCTTCATTTCTGTCTTCTCTCTCCTCCTCTCTAATTGTAAAAGGCTCCTGTGATCCAGAATGTAGTAAAGACGGTTGTGAGGGCCCGGGGCCACATCAGTGTATTTCCTGCTTGAACTATTACGTAAAATTCAAGAATGGCACCAGGTGCAACACTCATTTTATTCCTATTACAGAATGCTGAAAAGTTATTCTCTTAAATCCGACAGAGCATAATATTGATGCGTGATCTGAACCCGTCCTGTGTAGGACGTGTGTGTCCGAGTGTCCACAGGGATTCTGGGGGGACAGGAAGCGGTGTAAGAAGTGTTACTCTACCTGCATGACTTGTACAGGAAGCCGTGGCGATCAGTGTTCCTCCTGTAAGCCTGGCTACCATCTGGACCAGGAGACGAAGAGCTGTGTGACCAGCTGCGGAGACGGATATTACCTCGATCACGGTAAGTAGACGGCGGAAAGAAGTGCGGCCGAAAAGACGAAGAAATAGTTGACCTTTTGACATTTCTGCATTACACTGATTACAATGTGACATGGAACAGCTTATCACATCCAATATTAGTCATTTTCCCAACCGGATCATGAAGCGTTTAATAATAATCGGTGTGCTTTCTGTGTGTTCCTATCACAGAGGAGAATGTGTGTTGGAAATGCAGCGAGAATTGTAAGAAATGTACATCGTTCAGTATCTGCACCGAATGTCCGGAAGGCACGAGGTAAAGAAATCCGTTCCATGATACTTTAAATCATGATGAGAAATCTTTGTGAATTACACATCAATCTTACTGTATGCTTTCTCTTAGTCTGATGGGAAACAGATGCCAGAAGAGCTGCGAGACTGGAACCTTCTTTAATGAACAGAGGGATTCCTGCGAGCCGTGTCACTCAGCCTGTGCCACATGCTCAGGTACTGACCTAACAGCATTCTCTATATTCCAGGGGTTTCGTTACCACGACGTAAAGTGGGCGTGCTTCCGGCGGTCTTGGAAAAACGCTCTCTTTAAAATAAAACAGCATACTACGAAGGACAAAACAGTCATACAGGTAGATTTATTTTAGAAAACAAATAAACAACCAGGGGGGCACGTTGGCTTAGAGGTTAGCACGTTCGCCTCACACCTCCAGGGTCGGGGGTTCGATTCCCGCCTGTGTGTGTGGAGTTTGCATGTTCTCCCCGTGCCTCGGGGGTTTCCTCCGGGTACTCCGGTTTCCTCCCCCGGTCCAAAGACATGCATGGTAGGTTGATTGGCATCTCTGGAAAATTGTCCGTAGTGTGTGATTGTGTGAGTGGTTAGGGTTAGGGTTAGGGTTAGGGTTAGGGATAGGGTTAGATGATCAAATAGGCCACGCCTACCCGATGACGCAATATCTGTTACGCTGTACTGAAATCCCTGGAAATAAGTGCCTGCCACTGACTAACAGATAATATAAGGCCTTTATGATTACAAGTACTGCCTGGAGAGTTCCACAAGTTAGGGCTACTTCTCTTACAGCTTTAACAGCTTTACTGAAAATATACAGCTGCGTATTTTAATTCCTTCTGAATGTCCACAGTGTTCGACAGACTCATCAGCTGTGTGCTAGAAATTTCTAGAGTACGACTCGAACAGAATGAGAGTTATTAATACTTCGTGTTACATTTAAGAGAAAATTTAACCTCGTTTAAATGACATTGATATTTTATTTATATTTATTTCACTTGGATCATTAAAGTCAAAACAAAGGCAAAGTCAGAATGAACATAAAGAATACATAACAATGAGGCTCGGATATACTGTAGGTACTCGGTAGAAAAATGCGTGGAAAGACTGCAGTGAGTCGATAAAGTCGGCAAAGTTGTTGAACGCAGAATAGGTGAACACAGAAAGGTAACAAGCTACTGACAGGACAGCGCAGGGACAGGACCAGAAAAGAAACCTAAACTAACACAAGCAAATGGTGTTTTTTTGTGTTTAAAAGTATAGTAGTAGAAATAATCCAGCTAGTTTCAAGTGTGTGTGTGTGTGTGTGTGTGTGATTATGTTCAGCTGCAGGTTTAGAGTCATGCACTCGCTGTACTGATGGTTACATGATGGAGGAATGGAAGTGTGTGTCTTCCTGCAGTCGGGGCTTTTATCCCACACAAACCGCTTCTGAACTCACAGGACAAACTCAGGGTTATTGCCGGAGGTACCTGTGTGTGTGTGTGTGTGTCATTCTGTCCAAGTCTGTGTACAGTATGTGATGTTTAATCTGTGTGTACTCTCCTGAGATCTGAGACTGTTTCCTAGTTATTAATAGTTACTACGTTGAGTTTAAAATGTACTCTTTTCTACTCGTTCATTTTGAGTGTCTTGTTGTTTTCCACATTACTAAACTATGATCTGCTGTATGTGTTGATGTGTGTTGATGTGTGTTGTCTACTATACACAGGTGTGACGTGAGCTGTCTAGATTGTTTAGGACCGAGCAATAGGAACTGCAGCGAGTGTGTGGAAGGGCTCACGCTTCAGAATGGAGTGTGTGTGCTGACTCATGACTGTGCTGATGGTGAGTCTAGCATTTAAAATCAATACAAATGTTGTCATTTAGGAGTGTATATATAATATATGTATGTCTGTGTGTGTGCGTTCTTGTTTCAGGAGAGTACCAGGATGACCGTGGTCACTGCCACACATGTGACAGCACCTGTCTTAAGTGCAAAGGACCAAAATATGATGACTGTGTCTCATGCGCATCTCCAAAGTGAGGGATTGTTTTCAATATATATATTATATATATATATATATATATATAGTATACGTTCCTTTGTAGCATTTTCTAAATCATTCTATAGTTCTGTATAAAGTATTTAAGGTCTACTCTGGATTTTTCTGCTCTTGTTTTGTCTCAGCTTATTGGATGATGGCCAGTGTGTGTTGCTTTGCTCCGATGGTAAATACTCGTCTAGTGGACAGTGCCATGCGTGTGACCTCACCTGTGTCGAGTGTGTGGATGCTGGCCCATCCGACTGCACCAGCTGTGACAAAGGTGAGTGGATACTGCTAGAAAATAGGAGCAAAAGGGTTTTAATTATACTGATCATTTATATTAAAGATACACTCCTTATCCTGTTTACACTGCTCTGTTTGTGTCTGTATCTCTTCTTATTTATAAAATCACTGCAAATGGACCATGTGTGTGTTGTTTAAACCTAAAGACAGGTTTGGGCAGGACCGGTACCTGTACAATGGGGAGTGTGTGGCCGCGTGTCCTGTGGCTTACTTCCACACTTCAGTGAAGACGTGTGAAGCTTGTCCAGAGCACTGCAGTCTTTGCTCGTCTGCCACACACTGCCTAAAGTGTAACAGTTCCTACTACCTCAGCCAAGGAACATGCACACCCCTCGAGTGTGGAGAGGGTCAGTCTGCCAACTTTATATATTTATAACAATTGTGTTTATTAGCATGTGAGTTATAGCGTGATTCATTATTGTTCTTCAGCAACACTCCTCATTACGCATATTATTTTTAATCAGGATATTATAGTTACTGTTCTGTGTGTGTGTGTTTGTGTGTGTGTGTGTGTGTGTTTGTCTGTGTGTGTGTCTTTTTGTGTGTGTGTCTGTGTGTGTATCTGTCTTTGTGTTTGTGTGTGTTTGTGTGTTTGTCTATGTGTGTGTCTTTGTGTGTGTCTGTGTGTGTGTGTCTGTCTTTGTGTGTGTGTGTGTGTGTGTGTGTGTGTGTGTGTGTGTGTGTGTGTGTGTGTGCGTGTGTGTAGGCGAGGTCGAGGACCCTGAGTATGATGACTGCATGGCCTGTGAAGAAGGATGCAAGAAGTGTGTTCTATGTATGTTCTGAGCTCCACACTATTGTTATTATTATTATTATTATTATTATTATTATTATTATTATTTATTGCTGTCTCTTTCTCTCTGACTGACTCCTGTGTTACAGATAATCCCAAACATTGTCTATCCTGCTCTGATGGCTATTACAAGTAAGAGCAATTTACTGGGACTCATAGTGAGATAGAGCTTCTTTAGTAGCAACTAAATAACATAAGTAGATTTTAAAAAATTGTTTATTATGTTAAATCATCTGTTAGGAGATTTTTATTTGATCTTCTTTGAAGGAGTCTACAGTATCAGTGTGTGTGTGTGTGTGTGTGTGTGCGTGTGGTGTAGGTATGAAGAGGGATGCTATAAGAACTGTCCTGCTAAAACCTACGCCGTGGACGAGACCATGACCTGTGTGGACTGTGAACATGACTGTGTCAGCTGTGAGGAAGACGAGTGCCACTGGTGCGAGGCGGACTTCTTTCTGTCTGGTAAATTCTGGTTATATGTGAACATATATGTAACTAAAGCTCTTGACTTATATCTGCATGATTTTATTGCAACGCACTGCTGAAATACGATTGGCCGATTCCATAAACGATCAGACGAATGCACATGTGAGGTTCGGGTGTTCCTAATAAATTGGACAGTGTGTTTGTGTGTGTGTGTAATGTACTTGTATATATACTTCCTGCAGATGGAAAGTGTGTGCGTGAGTGTTCTGATGGGTTTTATGGTGATGAGGACACTCAAGAGTGTGAGGAGTGTTATACAGGCTGCAAGACCTGCACGGGACCAGATGAGGACGAGTGTGAACAGGAGAAGTGTCCTGATAAAACCTATCTCACTGGTGAGCCTCATACACTGTTATCTTATACACATGAGCTTTAAAGAGGCCACAATAAAAATGACCAAACTCCAGGAGGAGCTTTTATATTTTGCGTTTTTTTGTTTGTTTGTTTGTTTGTTTTTGCGATGAAACTCTAAAATGGTTAAGTTTCCGGTTTATTGATCTGGTTTCAAGCCCCAACACCTCCGCTGGGTTCAAATCTCTTAACCCTCTCTGCTCCAGAAGTGCTGCATCATGTCTGACCTCCAAAGTTGGGATATGTGAAGAAAGAGTTTCACTGTTCTGTCATGTATATGGGGTCACGGTGGCTTAGTGGTTAGCACGTTCGCCTCACACCTCCAGGGTTGGGGATTCGATTCCCGCCTCCGCCTTGTGTGTGTGGAGTTTGCATGTTCTCCCTGTGCATCGGGGGTTTCCTCCGGGTACTCCGGTTTTCTCCCCTGGTCCAAAGACATGCATGGTAGGTTGATTGGCATCTCTGGAAAATTGTACATAGTGTGTGATTGCGTGAGTGAATGAGAGTGTGTGTGTGCCCTGCGATGGGTTGGCACTCTGTCCAGGGTGTATCCTGCCTTGATGCCCGATGACGCCTGAGATAGGCACAGGCTCCCCGTGACCTGAGGTAGTTCGGATAAGCGGTAGAAAATGAATGAATGAATGAATGAATGTCATGTATATGTGACAATAATAAAGTCTTCTTTCTATGCAATTATTTTCTATGAGAGCTGTCCTCATGCTCCATGCCTGTAAATCGAATAGGCCTTTGACTGAATGTGGGTTGTGATGACATCATCCCAAATCTGACCAAAAAAAAATCTGCATTCATTTTGAAACATTTGAAGCTCCTCACAATATCACAGAGTTTGATTGAGTTTGGGTTTCATTTCTGTGACCCTTAAAGACTGAATATTTGTCATACAGTTAATAGAAGTCCAGGATGCCAGGATTATTTTCCAGATCACAGATTTTCTCCACTAGATCACTACATTTGAACTAACAGCTATGTCAACTTTTGTGTGAACTTTCTTTGTTGTTCAGATGAAGGAGAATGTGAGGCGTGCCATTCGTCATGTGAGGTGTGCTGGGGGCAGCTAAAGAATCAGTGCACTTCCTGCATCACAGGTCTGACCTTTATCTTTAAATGATTTTAACATCGCTGTAAATTTATTAATACATTATACCTTAAAGGAACACGCCAACATTTTGAAATCTTTATATCTGGGTTTTGTATATATTTCCCTCTACAATGGACATTAACGCATCAGTAACTTACATCACTTACATTTTTACTGCTTTACGTTATAACAATTAGTATTACTATATTTAGTATTAGTATAAATTCATTCATTCATTCATTCATCTCCTACCGCTTATCCGAACTACCTCGGGTCACGGGGAGCCTGTGCCTATCTCAGGCGTCATTGGGCATCAAGGCAGGATACACCCTGGACGGAGTGCCAACCCATCGCAGGGCACACACACACACTCTCATTCACTCACGCACTCACACACTAGGGACAATTTTCCAGAGATGCCAATCAACCTACCATGCATGTCTTTGGACCGGGGGAGGAAACCGGAGTACCCGGAGGAAACCCCCGAGGCACAGGGAGAACATGCAAACTCCACACACACAAGGCGGAGGCGGGAATCGAACCCCCAACCCTGGAGGTGTGAGGCAAACGTGCTAACCACTAAGCCACCGTGCCTCCTATTAGTATAAATTATTAGTGTTAATACAATTAGTATTACTGAAGATTACAAAGCACTGACACCGGAGACTCCTTCCTTTACGGTTTAATAAATATCTCCTTTGAGAAAGCTTACCCTGATCAACAGCTAGATTTTTTTTCTGCTGTGTAAATTGTTCATACAGAAACAATAACAGAATTAATATAAACCTGTGATTTGACATAAACAGAACTACATTCGGAGCAAGAAAGTGAACACTTTGACCAATCGGATTCAAGCATTCAGCATTGCTGTGGAATAAGTTTACTATTCCAGCATTAAAGCAATACAGTAAAAGCAGTTCCAGTTATTTCTGCTTTCCCGAATGTTTCACAGTATACACGATCCATCAAACACACACAACTATACTGTACATCCAGTACATCAAGTAGTTTTCTCTGAAACCTGAGTGTATAGAGGTCCAGAAACATATAGGAAGATATTAAAAATGTTGTCTGTGGTAATCAGGTACAGTAAATCAAATTGACCCTGATGGTAGGCCAGATGAACCCATCGTATTCCTTCAATGACTTGTGTTTCTTGATCTTGTTTGATTTTAATTTAGTCATAGCTTATGTCCCACACGCTAGCTAGATTTAAGATAGCAGATTTCGATGGGTCAGTGGAAGGATTATCATCTAAGCCGGAAAATTATTTTCTATCAGACCTTTAGCCAAGATTCAAAGATTCAAGGCATCTTTTGATAAATAAATATAGCACTCAAGACTGGTTTGTTTTGCAATATTTCAGCAGTATCTCAGGTGTGTGTGTGTGTGTGTGTGTGTGTGTGTTTCAGGACGGTATTTGACTACTGATCAGCAGTGTGTGACTCGATGTCCAGCCGGAAGCTTTGGCAGTAAGGAGAGCTGGCAGTGTGAGGCGTGTCCTCAGGGTTGCGCCCAGTGCCAAGATGAGAAACGCTGCACTCGCTGCTTATCTACACGCAAGAGCGCCCTCTACCTGCAGAACGGACAGTGTGTGCGCCAGTGCTCCAGGTTCAAAGCCTTTGATATTTGAGACCGTGTGTGAGAGAAATGCACATTGATACACACGATTTGGAATTCAGACAGAATTTAGGTTCCTTTGGCCCACATTCATACTATGAAAAGTGTGTGTGTGTTTGTTTCTTTTACCAGAGGCAGTTACCCTGCAGGAGCAGTGTGTAAGGGCTGTACACCAGGTTGTGCATCGTGTGAGCAAAGTGCCACAAACTGTCTGAGCTGTCAGCAGCCGTTAGTGCTTCACAAACATCAGTGCGTGAAAGAATGTCCTCGTGCACACACACTGCGGGGAAACGAGTGTATGCCTTGTCCAGAGGGGTGTCTCCTGTGTGCTGAGGAAGGCCAGTGTACAAGTAAGGAACAGATACACAAGGGAGTTGTGAGTTGTTGTCTGGATTTCTTTATCGCCAAATTGTTGAATTGAAGATTTCTTTTTTTTCTCACCACCTCCAGAGTGTGAAAAGACTTTTCTACATGAGGCGGCCTGCGTGTCTGCATGTCCTGGAGGGTTTTATGAAGATATGGAGGAA
Organism: Tachysurus vachellii; assembly: GCF_030014155.1. Lineage (NCBI taxonomy): Eukaryota > Metazoa > Chordata > Actinopteri > Siluriformes > Bagridae > Tachysurus > Tachysurus vachellii. The sequence goes on from NC_083485.1 coordinate 13,114,459, forward strand.
GGTGTGTGTGAGCGTTGTCACCCAGACTGTGAGCTCTGTCACGGGCCAGGATCTGACCAGTGTGACTCCTGTGCCGATCCTGAGAGCACCCTGAGCAGCGGGACGTGTGTGTTAGCCTGTCCCTCACAAACGTACAGAGACAGCAGGTCTGAGGAGTGTATGGGTGAGTATAAACAAACAGAGTGGTAACTATAATGTCCTGATTAAAAACAATACGCTTAGTGGGATTCTATAAAGTAAATTAGGAATAAAATACTAATGTAATGAGGAGGCGGGGCACGGTGGCTTAGCGGTTAGCACGTTCGCCTCACACCTCCAGGGCTGGGGGTTCGATTCCCACCTCCGCCTTGTGTGTGTGGAGTTTGCATGTTCTCCCCGTGCCTCGGGGGTTTCCTCCGGGTACTCTGGTTTCCTCCCCTGGTCCAAAGACATGCATGGTAGGTTGATTGGCATCTCTGGAAAATTGTCCGTAGTGTGTGAGTGCGTAAGTGAATGAGAGTGTGTGTGTGTGTGTGCCCTGCGATGGGTTGGCACTCCATCCAGGGTGTATCCTGCCTTAATGCCCGATGACGCCTGAGATAGGCACAGGCTCCCCGTGACCTGAGGTAGTTCGGATAAGCGGTAGAAAGTGAGTGAGTGTAATGAGGAGTGTTGTAGGAAAATAATCAACAACTGGGTTACCTCAAAGTTTTTGAGGTAACTCCAGTTATAGTTACATTTAATGTTATGAAGCACTTTTATCGTCGCTGGTGTTGTTCAGTGTGTCACAGCACCTGCCAAACCTGCTCTGGTCCACTGGATACAGACTGCACCAGCTGCCCCGAAGGCCTGAGAACAGACACGCATGGACGCTGTGCCACGCCCACCAGCTGCCCCTCACACCATTACAGTGATCGTGATGGCGCATGCCACCTGTGTCACAAACACTGCCATCAGTGCTCCGGCCCAGACCACAGCCAGTGTCTCAGCTGCTACCCGAACCACCACCTATTGAGTGAGTCTGTAAATGAGTGTCAAAAATACACCACAGCTTTAGATTAAATGGTTAACCTCATGTTTGATCAATGGTCAAAATTCTGAACGTTAAAACCTGCTCTAAAGGTTCTTAGCATTTGTGGCACAAGAACATACTGGGCTTGGGGATGGGGGTTTGATTTGCTTTCCCCAGGTACTCCAGTTTCCTCTCCCAGTTCAAAAACATGCATCTCTAAATTGTCCATAGTTTGTGACTGAGGTGTGTGTGTGTGTGTGTGTGCGATGGATTTGTCCTCTGGGAAAGACTCCAGGTTTCCTGCAACCCTGTGTAGGATAAGCGCTAAAGAAGGATGGATGGATGTGTGGATGGATGGGTGGATGGGTGGATGGATGGATTGGTGGATGGATGGATGGATGGATAGACGGATAAAAGGATGTGTGGATGGATGGGTGGATGGATAGGTGGATGGATGGATGGATGGATGGATGGATAGACGGATAAAAGGATGGGTGGATAGACGGATAAAAGGATGGGTGGATGGATGGATGGATGGATGGATGGATGGATGGATAGACGGATAAAAGGATGTGTGGATGGACGGGTGGATGGATAGGTGGATGGATGGATGGATGGATGGATGGATGGATAGACGGATAAAAGGATGGGTGGATGGGCGGATGGATGGATTGGTGGATGGATGGATGGATGGATAGACGGATAAAAGGATGTGTGGATGGACGGGTGGATGGATAGGTGGATGGATGGATGGATGGATGGATGGATAGACGGATAAAAGGATGGGTGGATGGGCGGATGGATGGATGGATGGATGGATGAATGGATGGATGGACGGATTGATGGATTAGATGGATGAAGATTAGATGTTCCTTTAACATGGATACACTGATCTTTCATTCTGGCCACACTGCTAACAGACACCTCATGTTGTGTATCTACAGACAGTTCCTGTCTGAACGAGTGTCCCACGGGTTTCTTCAGTGGAATGACTCAGAGATGTGAGCAGTGCCACCCAAACTGTGTGAGCTGCTCAGGGCGCCACAGCCACGAGTGCCTGAGCTGCAGGGCTCATCTGTATCGAGAGGGCAAGGAGTGTGTGGAGACCTGCAGGCCTGGGTAAACACAATCTTACACACACACCACACTGAGCACATCATTCTATTTTATTTTATCATTACTTGAATGATTAAATACTTCTCGCAGATGCACACAGACCCACATACATTAACACACACACACCCATCTCCCTGTTTGTTGAAGTCACTACGCAGACAAAGACTCACAGGTGTGTGAGCAGTGTGAGCCGAGCTGTGCAGAGTGTACGCAAGCCGAAGGGTGTGTGAGATGCAGAGAAGGGCTGCTGTTTGTAAAGAAACAGAGCCAGTGTGTGTCCTCCTGTCCATCACAACACTACCATGACACAATCCACAGCACCTGTGAGCCTTGCCACGCCACCTGCAGGACATGCACAGGTACAGACACGGCTCTTAGAGGTTGAGAAAGAGTCAGTGGTGCAAGTGATAACTTGTCTATCTTAAGGATCTATGTTTGGCTCATACTGTATATGTTGGTTGACATTTAAAAAAAAAAAATTTGTATTCAATTATCTCCATATTTAGTCATTTATCACTTCCCACCCACTAGCTAGTTTTCTCCCGTTACATGACATGCTTACAACACATGCTTCCTAAGAGATATACAGTATAAATTCAGCCAGTTGCATTTTTTTTTTGTACATACTGTAGGCTTAAAGAGTCCCACGATTGGTTAGTTCCAATCTGATTGACAGGTGAGAGAGTATACCTTTGTTCCCACCAACAGAGCATAGCTAGTGTGGCTTATTTCTGAGAGCCTTGGCCATCAATAGCTGGGGTATCATTAGAACACATCATTTTCCAAACATATGGAAACATATTCCATCAGATACTTTTTTGGGCCAATTGTTAAAACCGTCTCATTTTCTTGACATTACATAAAACAAACCTGTAAGAACAGGAGATTCCGGCCACAGCTTGATAGTTCCAGCAACAATAAGTTAAGATGGATGGTGATACCCAAGATGACAAGAAGGTCCATTATGGGATGGTTTGCTTGGAGGTTGTTGTCCTTCCCAAAAGTAAGGTGAGCTTACAGTGTTGAGGCATTCTCTGATGGAAACAATAGGTACAGTAGATCTTGGTGTCATCAGCAGAACTGGGCTAAGTACAGATCCTTAGGATAAACACGAGTTTTCTTTAATGATTTTTTTAGTAATTCTTGTTTTGGTCATTTCTTCTTGTAAAGAGTTTTATCTTGTATCTAATACTTGATAGGTAAAGGTGTGAAAGACTGCAGCTCATGTCATCTAGGAGACTCGCTCTCTGAGGGTACCTGTGATTCGCTCTGTGCCATGGGGCAGTACTTCGTATCTGAGGTACCAATTCAGAGATATACCTGTTAATACTTTCAGTGCTAACTCCACCTACATGCTATATTTCTAACGGTTGACAAATTAAAGAAAAAGACAATAAAAAGTGGAATAAGTTGCCAGAATAGTTTTAGAGCACCTTATCTCAGATTCAGCAAATCTCTAGAATTGGGTGCAGGAGGAAAAAAAACTTTTAAACGATATTTCCTCAGCTGGTGTTTAATTGGTTTGAGATCTGTGTGTGATGACCGTATCATATGATTTGCACAAAATACCACCCCCACAAAGATAGAAATGTTTCATCATGCGATAAAGAAGACGTCCGATTTACTGTACAGGTTGACACTGTTGCTGTAAAACGAGATTCCAATCTACTGTATGCGAGCAAAAATAAATGCCCCCTACATCATAACACAGCCACTTTTTATTCCTTTAATTTGTCATCTGTTTGTATATACTATGTACTTTCTCTGGTTTTTGTTCCAATTCATTTTGGTGACACTTTTTTTTTTTTTACTGATTTAATCCTTTCCAGCTGGAGAAGTATTTTAATTGTAAACCCTGTGATCAGCCATGTTTGGCATGTCAAGGACCTGGTCTATACAACTGCACCGCCTGCCAGCCACAGTTCATCCTAGCCGCCGGGGGACGCTGTCTGCCTTGCTGTAGAATCCAGGATGCAGGAGAGAAAGACACCTTGGAAGAGCAAGAGGAGTGCTGTAACTGTACACAGACGAGGGGTATATTATTACTGCTCAGTCGTGTCCCGTGGTCCTAGACTCCATTTTATTTGGAATTACTTTTAAGTGTTGTTATGTGTTAAATTAAAGTACAAAAAAAATTATATTTTAGAGCATAATAAAACTGTTAGAGAACGTGTATAGATGATCCAGTGGGTGGAGCTTACATTAGGAGCGTCATACTGACCTTCTAGCTAATGTCGATCCTCAAAGTGATTTTTGAAAGCTTGGCCACATAAAAAAAGTCAAAGTTTAAGCTGGAAATTTCTGATATTGAGCAATTTTAGGTTAACCAGAAAAATACCAAACCAATGGAGCCTCAAGCCGTGTGACTGTTGTGGCTAAAAATGGATGGTTTCGCTGTAGCTTTTTAAAACATTTTGGAACGTAAAACTTGGGATTTGAAACTTGTTCACATGAATCTTCTGTAATTTTGCTAAGTTAAATTTACAATTGCAGTCTTCTATGAATGTCAAAGAGTTTGCTTGATTTTGCGTTCATTTCTGCGATCACGAAATTTCAGAGTCCTAGAGGGTCTGATTAAGGTGACTAACACGAGGCTCACACTAAAACCATAAAACCACATTTCTCATTCCTAGCTTGTATCAACTAGCAGCTAGTCTGATTTCATTTGAAGCATGAAAAAGATTTCATGGCATAACTGTAGAAAGGAGGAGGTTGTTTGCTATCACTGTAGGACTGGAGACAGAAAATCGAGAGACGACGGACTGCTTGAGCGACAGTTAAATTGGGAATCCCAAAGTATGCGCCTGTGCTAGCTATCTGAAACAAATATCCTTGTTTTTATTTTTAGTATTGATGAAATATTCAACACAAATGCATAAAAACGCCTTATAGTTACTTACTGACAAGGTGGTGCCTTTTCCCATCACGTTTTCCTCCATGTTTATTTTTTAAAATTAAAATAGCTAGTCGGATCCTTAGTAGGTCTCTAGTACAGTAACCTGTTTAGTCACTGGGTGTTTTCTGTCTTTCAAGGTGAGTGTGTCCTCAGCACAAACTACGCTTTCCGCAACCATAAGGAACCGGAGCACACAGGCAACATCTTCATCTTCATCACCACTTCCATCCTGCTAGTCCTGGGTCTCGGTGCTGTAGTCGTGTTCATCGCACGCTCCTTCGCCAAGCGTCCGGCCCCTGAAACCGCTGTTGCTCGTGGGTATGAAAAACTAGGCAACAGCGGTGGACGGGACATTTTCCGCGGAGGTACGACATCATCCTCATCGACGTCAACCAGGCAAGCGGGAGGCTCCGGGTCTGGTTACGGGTGTTTACACGAGGAGCAACTGGTGGACCTGCGTGACAAGCGGACGGGTCAAAACGACGACGACGACGACGAAGACGACGATGACGAAGATATCGTGTACATGGGTCAGGATGGTACGGTGTACCGCAAGTTCCGTTATGGGCAGCTGGCTGAGGACCAGGACGATCAGCTGGAGTACGACGACGAGAGCTATAATTTCAAATAACCAGCAGCACATAATAAATTAAATAAAATGCTACATTTTGGACGGAGACAATAAAACCATGGATTATATAAGTAAATGGATGGCTGTGTAGCTTAACATGATTAAATAAGATAATGTATTTAATTATGTCTTTAAACACACAAATCAGGTAACAACGAGTGGGTACAGTTTACTAGCAATTTGGCAAAAGGTACCATTGAATTAACCCTCATTAATCTCTAATGTATTGCATTTAGTTTACATTTGACTGAAAAATATACAACTTTACCGCTTGTGCGCTTTTTTGTTTTCTGGAAACCAAGTAAACAGAACCATAAACCTTTAAAACTTTTAATTGCGTTATTTTGTGCATGTAGGGTGGTGATTAAGTTGCCATTTCCTCGGTAGGTCCGTTGCCTTGGTTTTCTGTCATGGTTTTTGTTGTGGACGTGTTGTTGTGGTCTTATCTTCAGTTGAATTAAAATGTAATGATTTGCTGAAATAAAACATAAAAACAGACCAAAAAAAGAAAGAAAGAAGATTTACATTCTACAGACAAGGGCAAAAATCTGCCCAAAGACAAATAAATGCAATTTATAGCAACAAAATATTGTCTAAGAGTAAAAAAAATATTCTTCTTTATCATTAGTATTACTGTATATTAGTTCAGAAGTTTGCACAACCACAGCGTGTTAAACTGCCACATGGTCTCATAGCTGGAATTATTTGTCACTGCCGTTAAAACGACCTCTTTTTTATTTCCAAAACAGTTTCTCAATTTTATTTATTTATATCAACGTATCTATCAGATATAGACGTTATACTGCCTTTTACAAATCACCGTCATACCAAAACCAAAACATTCTTCTTAAAAAAAAAACCTAATATAAATAAATAAATATTATATAAAAAAATAAATAAAAATTTTGAGAAAGAAATAAAAAACAAAAAATAAATACAACAATGTTTTTATTTGTTTGTTTGTTTATTTGTTTTTTAGGAAAAGTGTTTAGGTTTTGGCATGACCATGATTTAAAAAATATACATTTTTAAATTAAGATTATTTATTATTATTATTATTATTATTATTATTATTATTATTATTATTATTATTATTATTATTATTATTATTATTATATGTATCTCTTATTTAATTATTAGTAGTACTGTTTGCTTATTTATTTATTTATTTATTTGCTTAATATTTGCTTAATGTCTGACGTAATTATAAGTTTAATTAAAATATACATTCATTCATTCATTCATTCATCTTCTACCGCTTATCCGAACTACCTCGGGTCACGGGGAGCCTGTGCCTATCTCAGGCGTCATCGGGCATCAAGGCAGGATACACCCTGGATGGAGTGCCAACCCATCGCAGGGCACACACACACACACACTCTCATTCACTCACGCACTCACACACTAGGGACAATTTTCCAGAGATGCCAATCAACCTACTATGCATGTCTTTGGACCGGGGGAGGAAACCGGAGTACCCGGAGGAAACCCCCGAGGCACGGGGAGAACATGCAAACTCCACACATTAAAATATACATAAAAATAAAAATTATATTTTTACTTATATAATTTCAGATAGATATTTGTAGATAATACACAAGAGGTAGATGTGTCATTTTTCCTTTTTTCCCCCTTTAAATATCACAAGCAATGCAAACTCTAAATGAAAAGAAATTTTCAAAAATAAAATAAAACAAAGAAATATAACCAACAAAAAAAATAAACACTTCAGAATTAGATTAGAGGTAAATTTATTGATGTGCTCTGCATTATTTTACAAGGCCTCCGGGTCTATATATATATATATTAACTTTATTCCAAATGACCACATTTTTTCTATATTAACAGCTATGAGACATGCAGTGACATGCCTTCATCTGCACACACACACACACACACACACACACACACATACACACACACACCACAGAGATATGGATATTGTGCTTTGCAGCTGCACTGTCCTTTTGTCCGTCTATGAGGTCATTTCCTGTTTACAGCAACCTGAGAGACCTAACAGCACACAAACGCACAACCGAAACACAATCACACCTACAAACAACTCGCACACGTTCACGCTCACAGACAACAACTACGTGTTGGTACAGAATGTAGACACAGGAGCTACATGGAGAGACGCTTTAGGAATCTGTATCTGCATGCTGGGAGGATTTATTCAGTGTTGAATGTTTATACATATATATAGATATATATTTCTTATATCTAACACTGAATGAAAACACACACATACACTGAGGTCAGAACTCAGAACTCACTTTGAGCTGTTTTTTTTTTTAACACTACAGGCTAGAAGACCAGGTGAACAGATCAGTAACATGATACACAGATTTCATATCCAGATGAATCGTTTATCATCCGATGAGTAGTTTAACAACAGCAAATATTAAAACATTTCTTCTTGAATTTAGTCTTGATTTGTGTGTGTTTAAACACGATACGTTCTGAATATTTAACTAAAGCACAAGCTACTCGTTCTGAATCCTACCAAACATCAGCCTTCACAGAGTCCAATCTCTTCTAACCATTGGACAAATATTATTGCCTTGTCTGGGGTCTGATCTTTTATCTATCTAGCTGTCTGTATGTCTGTCTGTCTGTTTGTTTGTCTGTCTAGACCGGATAAAAGTCTGCTGTTGAGGCTTAACAAGTGCTGATGTATAACCTCATGTTATTCCTAGGGATCTTTTTTTTTTTTTTGCAGTTCATAACATCAAATTCTACAAAGAGGTAAAAGACTATTTAAGCGATTAAGCTAAAAAACATTTCCAACGTTCTGGATTCCCGAGCACAAACGTGCGTGTGAAGATACTCTGAGGTGTTAGGGTTAGGGTTCTTATTCTACTACATGATCATGTTGTGTATGTGTGTGTATGAGCATGAGGATGATGTTATGATAAAAAGGATATTATTGCTGCTCATGCATTCGGAAAAGAAAAGAAAAGAAAACGGAAGGCGTATCACGAGAAGACATTAAGACGTTACGTCTGAGAGATGATCGGATGATTCTGCGACTGGTCAGTGCTGGAAACCAGTTCATGAGATCAGCAGCACTTTCTGAGGATGTGTGTTAGGACAGTTGATATTGAAGGGGTAGAGTCCAGCTTTGAAATATTCACATTATCTCAATTATTATCACACACACACACGCACACACACACACACACACACACACACACACACACACACACACGCACACACACACAGGCCATGCATTCCTTCTTCATTGCGTCCTTAGATTAGGAGCTGCTTGCACTTTGTTGAGCTCTGAAAAAAAAGAAGTGGATTATAGTTAGAGACACATAAAAGTACAGAGTAAAAACAATAAAGCTCTCGAATAAAAGACTCACGTTGGCTGTGGCACATCAGGTCCCTGGAGGAAGCTGTTGATTCTAAAGAAGGAATTTTTAACAGGAGTTTCATTATGATTGAATTCTGTATGACGTTGAATACATCGATTACGATTAAATCCAGATCTAGATCTAGAGGAATTCATCCGAATAAGAGGTTTCAAACTAGAACGTACATTTCCTGAAGAAAATGTGAATGGTGCTTGCACGTGGTAAGTTCCCCTCATTGTGTTGAGTGTTTTGACATGTCTCATGTCCGTGTTGTGCAAATTTTTTTATTTTTTTTAATTTGTAATTTTTTTATCACATCACGTGATTTCACGTGACTTCATCAAATTACACGTGAGGAAGTTCCCCACATTGTTCTGAGTGTTTTGATGTCACATGTCCATGTTGTAAAAAGTTTTTTGATTTTGCATATTTTGGAGGGCGGGGATGCCGCACAACCAGAAGGCCAGTCGGTGTACCAATTTAAAAGTTTGTTCAGAGTCTCACCCTAAAGGAGTTGGCCGAGTTTGGTGTAGATCGTTCGAAAGCTTGCCGAGTTATAAACCTCCAAAGTTTATAATGGGAGTCTATAGGAAAAAAGGCAAGTTTGAGACCCGGTACCGGAAGTACCGGTACTCGGATCGCTTAGAAAAGTCATAGCACACCTCTGCTCAATGAGCCGGTCGATTTGACACATCATTCATGGGTCTAGGACAAAAGCTGCGGGACAAGTTACGTGCCGAAGTTTTGTCCAGAAGAGTATACAGGATAGTAAGAATGTTGCTTTGCAAGCACCATTAATGAGCGTTAAATCAAATGAAAATAAAAACCTAGCGATGTTGATACTCACTTCGAGTTCTCTCCTGCTTCCTGTAACTCCTCGTCGAGTCTGCGGTGGAGAAAAAAACAGAAAAGGAAAGAAATGGGTTGGAAAATCAGTGGAAAAAGATCTCAGGACTCACTTCAGGAGCTGCGTTTGTTTATCCTTCACATGAACCCAAAAGATAGAACATGAGACGCACAACAACAGCCCAGAAACCATTTGAGCATGTAAAAGGAAATCTTGAGCCACATGCACAATAATCATAAAGCATGAATATTAAATAACACACGTAAAATATAACACTGAGCTCGTTTATAACAGAATCTACTCACTTATGTTACTTCTAACTGGTTTGGCTCAGTCAGGCGTTTGTTTACAATCTTGCCACACAAAGTTTTAAATTAATACACTACTGTAAAATATCTATATATAATATATCCAAATATATAGCTTTGACTTTTTTGCCTTCTAAGAATTTTTTAATGAATGAATGAATGAATTTATTTATCTATTTTGGGGGGCACGGTGGCTTAGTGGTTAGCACGTTCGCCTCACACCTCCAGGGTTGGGGGTTCGATTCCCGCCTCCGCCTTGTGTGTGTGGAGTTTGCATGTTCTCCACCGTGCCTCGGGGGTTTCCTCCGGGTACTCCGGTTTCCTCCCCCGGTCCAAAGACATGCATGGTAGGTTGATTGGCATCTCTGGAAAATTGTCCATAGTGTGTGAGTGTGTGAGTGTGTGTGCACAGGCACAGGCTCCCCGTGACCCGAGGTAGTTCGGATAAGCGGTAGAAAATGAATGAATGAATGAATGAATGAATGAATGAATTTATCTATTTTTAATCACACTGTAAACACACTTTATAATCAATTAGTTGGAACGTTTTGTATAGACATGGAATGAAGTATATCTGATAAGTTCCAAAATTACAAGCCAAATAATTATATCAACAAAAAAAATCACATCTCAACAAATGTGGGCACAAATCAACAAAAAAAAACAAATGACGTAAGGTTCATAATTCTTAAAAACATACGTACAAATCTGAACCCTGCAAAAACATCTTGTGTTTGTTAGACGATGTCAGAGACAAAAAATATGAGTGAGATTTAAAAAAAAACAGCACTCGTTAACACTCATTTCAGCTCATTAGCACCTGCTACCATGGAAACCAGATTGTCAGGGCTCGTGGATAGTTCTCAGGAACACGCCGACACCTCAAGACGGCCTCCAAGACTTTACACTGTTTCTGTTTATGTAGATCATTCGCCACACAAAAAGAATTCACACCGAGTGCCATATTGTCGAGTGCAAAAGTTTGCACACCCTTAAGTCAAAAGGAAGTAGACAGAGACATAGATCACAGAGCTTACTTCATCGTCACGTGCAAGGACGCTGCAAATTTGTATCTTGAGATCATTCGTTTGCCCACCCTTCAACCTCCAACCTCTTTTTTTGTATCCTCTGTGCAGACTTTCGCTCCTCTTCCCCACAGCCCACCCTCCCATCTCGACATGTTCTGAAGACAAAGAAGGTGCAGATTAAACTTTAGAATTAAACCTTGATTTTACGTTAGGTTTTGGACTTTTAGATCTTATTGTAAGATAAAAGCACCACCACTTTACACCCACCACCAACTTGTCGATGTTTCCGTTCAAAAAACCATGACGGGGCGCAAACCATTGTACTCGACTGTATGTAAACAAGTGCAAAAGACAAAACGGTCTTAAAAAAAGGAACAGATAATAATTCATAATTCTTAAAATTGAACTGAACCAGCTTTTAGACCAGTTATACCACAGTGTGGATCACAACAGTGGTTCTGAGCCGCAACTTCTATAATAACGCGCTCGAGCTAATACATCAGCGTTTCTATAGTAACCGCTCTTGTACACAGGATCTTGTTCGGCACATGATTCATATAATCCAAGACAAAAATGAAAGATTTACAAATATGATCACTGATATAATGAAACGACAGACTCCGTAAGAGCTGTTTATAGGCAACATTTATGGAAGGAGTCTCTAGTGTCAGAGCTTTGTGTGTTTTCTAGCGCAAAGGAAATTCTGCTTTCTGGTTTCTTGGTAACACTTTAGACAAGTTACGTTCTTTATCTTATTAAATTTAAGAAAAAGAAATCTTCTGTATTCTTTATAGCCATTTTGGAGCGAATGTGTGAAGGCACATTAGCAGCAAATACAAAATCTGCTTGCTAATTTACAAAGCTAGTTTATAAAACATAAAATTGTAGTTAATTAAACAAATTTCTCTAGCTAGCTAATTGATATACATAATTTGCAGAAATTTAATCAGCTAGCTAATTCAAATTATTGCAATAAAGATTTCACATGAAATGCTAGTTAGCAAAAGCTGCTATATGTAATTAAGTGATTATAATGTTGGTCTGTTTGGTGAACGTTCTGTGACTTTATATGTAACTATAAAACCGTTTAAAAGTGTCACATGCCATTCAGGAATAAGTAAAAATTTAATGGTCTGAAAATCGCTGTGGTATAAGAGGAATAAAATACAGTAACAGTAATTCTGTTAGAGGAAAATAATCCACTATCACAGCACCCTGGTGTGGATTATTTTCCTATTACAGCATGGCCCGTCATGTGTTGTTTTTTTGCATTGAGTTTAATATAAATTCTGACTTACTTGATGATGCATTCAGGAATATGGACATATTCCATCGGGATGAGCTCTTCCAGCTCTGCTAAACTGTTCACATACTTAATCTTACTGCTGAACTTTGAACTGTAGGGAGTAAACAAAAATAAATGTAAAGCCCCAAGAAATAAATCCAAATTATTTTAGAAATATTATTCCTTAATCTCTGGTTCCTGTAAATGTTTTTTTTTACCTGATAAAGGGTCTGGTGATGGCCAGGATAGTCCTGATAAACCAGGAAGGATGAACAATAATAAAAGATTTTAGGTTCTTTCGAAGCCTGAAAAGCAGATTTCAGAGACAGATTTTAAAGATTTTTTTTGTTTAACCAAACATGTACGTATGATTCTGTGCTATAAATCGTCAGCTACCTCCTGTCGATCATCTGGTAGCACCTCTTCAGCCAACCGAGGCCAGGCGTCCTCCTGTGAGGCGTGGCCCCGTTCAGGTATACGATCATGTAGTCCTCCGCTACCATCAGCTCCAACGTGCTGATCACATACCTAGCATTAGAATATCATTAATAATACAGCTACAGAAAAACAATGAAAGTAAATGAATAGATTAATGATAGAACTCACAGAAAGAGGTTCTCCATTATTTCATGATAGTCCTCGCTATCGCTGTCCGGAAGGAAGCAAGCAGCAAATACAATGATGGCATTCGTGCCGTTTCCGTAGTAGCCTTTTAAAGAAGAGAAGCGCGAAGTTATAAAACATGCCATTCATACATAAGCAATAAACTGCATCTGCAGTCTCCAGCTGAAAGGTTCCTGCAAGGATGGAAAATGTAATGAAGTAAACGAATTTCAGAATCATACTCAGTTAAAACTAGGGATGAGAAGAAAGCAAAAAAGTTTCTAGAGCGACATGTAAATATACTCAATTATTTAAGAGTGAGAAGGTGTTTTAACTGATGAAAAGCTGACCACAGGTCTCACACATACAGTGGTCCTCAACCCTGAGTTGCTAGATTACAGAGCAATCAATCAGGAGAGAAATATTCTGCTAACTCAAACAAGTTAAAACTTGACAAAACTAGCTAGAAACAAAACAAAACTAGCTAGAAATGTTCAGATTAATCAATGTATCTAGCTGGCTAATTTAACAAACCAAGTTACAAAACCTAACTAAGCTTTTCACTAAACCAAACTCTTACTATAGAGCTAATTTACCAAGTTAGTTTACATAACTTCAAAAGCTAGCTAATTTATATAATAAACTAATTCACCTAATGTACTACTCAGCTAATTAAAGAGACTCACTTTCAAAACAACAAGCTAGCTATTTAAACATTTGTAAAATGTAATTAGCTTATTAGATTGAATGGACTTAAATACAAAACTTACTCAAAAATACATCAAATTTAAGGTAACTTATTTTTTATATTCTTATATTTAAAGTAACATCATCCGTTTTCATTTAATATTGAGTAAGGGAAAGAGACAAAAAGAAGAGAATTGATTGGTAATTGATATTACTTTCATTGTTAAAATGAAAATGTAATGAAAAAAGTGTTTTTTCTTGAGTCCTGATATTTCAGTAATAATTGAGTAAAGCAGAAATGAAAAAAAATAGTAATTAAGTACAGTTAATGTAGTAAACTTCTCAGTATCTCCCCGGGCTTTTACTTTTTACTTTTTACTTTTTACTCTCTCGTAGAACAGATTCACTTCCTTTATAAGCAAGGTTTCAGTCCAGAGCACTGGATACGATGATGACTATCTGAGGACTCTTCACTGGTTGCCTATTGATTACAGAATTCGTTTTAAAATACTTTTATTTGTTTTTAAGGCCCTGCATAATCAAGCTCCTATTTATCTATCTGAGTTATTACATCCGTACTCCCCTTCCAGAAGGCTAAGATCAGGCAACCAGAACCTCCTCTCTGTTCCCGTTTCTAGACTCAAGCGTAGAGGGGATCGAGCTTTCTCAGTAATTGGGCCACAGCTTTGGAATGATTTGCCAATAGAATTAAGATTAGCACCCTCTCTGTCCCTCTTTAAGTCCCTTTTAAAAACGTATCTCTTTTCCTCGGCATTTCTATAGTTTTCCTTTTCATTCTCTTCTTACTGTTTCTAATTGTTCTATTATTGCTTGTTTTAGTGCTTCAGTGTGTATTTTTGCATTGTTCAATTCTATTTCGCTTTTTATTATTTCTCCTGTCTTAATATCATTTTTTTTTTTTTTTTCCTATGTATTTTTTTTATTATTATTATTTATTAACACCTGTTATTGTACAGCACTTTGGTCAGTCCTGTGGCTGTTTTAAATGTGCTTTATAAATAAAGTGAACTGAACTGAACTGAACTGACTATCAAATTACGACCACATCCAGTTTTTCATAAGGTGACCTGTTTGGCTACAAAAGTGTGTTTGTGCTCTTAGACTGTATACCTCCATGGGAGATGACTTTTTGGTAGGGTTCAATACACTTCATGTTGATGCGGTGCTCCTGTTCCCCGATGATAACAGTCCTCCAAAGTTTGGAGTCCTGTCGATCCTCCTCTGAGGTGTAGGTAGGGATGGGTTCAGACTCTTCCCTCACTGGGGCTCTCTGGGATTCCTGAGGCTCTGAATAGAATATGTTCAGAAATTTAGTTCAGTGGATCGAGGGTCAAGACTGGATACCAAAAAGGATTAGTTGAGATCAAGTGAAGACTAAGGCATACTTAACAGGGTTAAGGTCAAGTCAAGATCGAGACAAATCATCAAAACATTTTCATCTTTTGTTCCTTGTACATATGTATAATTAGGCAATATTTTCTCAAAGGAACTGTTGATGGTTACCGTCAGTGTAGAATTATTTGCACTATTCATGTATTATACATACACTACATATTGTGTACAAACACACACACACACACACTGCTGCTTTGCAGAAACCTGTACAGCCTTCTTGCACCACTCCATTTTGGACCAATACAGAACATTTTATAGTTTATTTTTTAATGGGTTTTTCTTATGGTTTCTTTGGTTTTTCTTAATTTGCACTCAAGATTATAAATAGTGTCCAGATCCACAGACTGAGCTGGTATGTTTTTTCCTTTTGAGTCCATTTGTGTTGATTTGGATGGATGATCAATAGCTCTTAATCTTAAGCAGATGCAATGAGGTTTGGAGCTAAAAAATGATCCCACTGGTAGCAGAAGCTTAACAATAAGTTCCTGGACTATTAAATTTGAGCACATCCAAGTGTTGTTTTACTTTTAATCTCACCTTCCCAGTCCAACTCATGATCAGTGTAGTCCAGGATGTCAGCCTCGTCAGGTGTGTCCAAATCGTCCACGTTAATGTCCAAGTCATCAGGCGTGTCAAACAGGTCGTCTTCGCTTTGATCTAACGAGAGGCTGATCCGAGGGGCTGAGAGTTTTTTCCTCTGAGAACCGCCTTCATCGCCCTTCAGTGGCAGAGTAGTGGGAGGAGCTACAGTACAAGGTCAGCGGGGAATTTGACTGCATTAAATATCTCTATATATATAAATATATAATCGTGCTGATTTTAGTCCAGCTATAACATTAGAGTTCATGGAAATGAAAAAAATAAATAAATAAAAAACAATAGTAATTGTGGCTTGTTTGATTAGCAACAAAGAATAAAACAGTGGTATAAGACCTTGATGGAAGACTGACCTGGTCTGCCTTCTGTCCCATCAGAGCTCATCTTGTGTTCAGGAGGCTGCTCCATCCACTCATTACCGAGGGACAGAGAGGACGGGGATCTGCGGGATCACACACAAACACAGATGTATAGTTGAGTCTGTAACAGTGTAATGTTTTGTTGTGTATGTGTTCACTTTCAGAATCAGGGTTAGAAGAACCACATTATCATTCAATCAACTCAATTCTCAATTCTGTGTTATCGATTTTCCATAACAAGATGTATATTAATATTCTCCTTCTAAAATGTTATTCTTTGTATAGTAACAACTTACAACACAGAGTGGATGCTCCATATGGAAAGACTAATAAATGTGTAATCTTTGATATAATAAAGACTTTTGTATGTGGACAAGCTGTGTTTTGAACTATTTTCTTCTAAATGTAGGGAAAAAGAAAATTCATTGTGACTATAAGATAAGTGATCATTTGGATTTGATTCAGCCGTAATAATAATAAGGAGTGGGTCATGTCCTAAGTGTGAGCATGATATTACTTTTATACAACACTTTATAAAACCAGAAATTAGTTCTGTTTTTTTTTTAAGGATATTTATTTATTTGTTTGTTTGTTTGTTTGTTTGTTTGTTTGTTTGTTTCTGAGAAGGTAATCCTGATATGTCAGGTATAATATGATCAAATATTTTTGTTTATCTTTTACCACCATTAAAAAAAGTAGTTCCCAAAGAACCCAAACAGCATTATAAATCATTATGTGTTGCCATAGTAACAGTAAACCAAATGACATTTGACGTGTAGTTATAACAAACTATTGCAGTGAAATGTACCAGGATTATTATATTAAATGGAAGCAGTCTAACCACATCACCACATGTTTAATCAAAATAATAATAATTTTATATCAGTATAACGGCTGTGTAACAGGCGTCTGTAACTAACTGGTTTTGCAGACGTTCAACAAACGTGAACATAACTATAAACAGATAAGAATTTTTTGTGTATTGTGTCATTCTTTCAGTGTTCATTATAAGAGGAATAATTTTATGATTGTATGTTGTTTACGATTTGATCTTTTAATTGTTTATTTTGTCTGTTTAGGATTTGACTGTTAATTGTTTATTTTGTCTGTTTATTTGATTTTTTAATTGTTTATTTTGTCTGTTTATTTGATCTTTTAATTGTTTATTTTGTCTGTTTTGATTTGTCTGTTAATTGTTTATTTTGTCTGTTTTTGATTTGTTTGTTAATTTTTTATTTTGTCTGTTTATGATTTGTCTGTTATTTTTTATTTTGTCTGTTTATGATTTGACTGTTAATTGTTTATTTTGTCTGTTTATTTGATATTTTAATTGTTTATTTTGTCTGTTTATGATTTGTCTGTTAATTGTTTATTTTGCCTGTTTATGATTTGTCTGTTAATTGTTTATTTTGCCTGTTTATGATTTGTCTGTTAATTGTTTATTTTGCCTGTTTATTTTATTTTGTCTGTTCCTTGTGATTTTATCGGGTCTGTTTAATGTTTGTTTTATCAAGTTACATAAAAATTAACATTTTCAGACCTGCATGTATAACAGTCCAATAGACCTGTATATTAAATCATTTGTATAAACAGCACTAATGTAAGATGACTTTGAAACTTGTAAGTATGTGAATATTTGGCAGCACAACACATTTTTTATTCAGTTCATAATGTTCAGATGTAATGGCAAAAGGATTGGATCTGTCTCTGTTTGCTTTTTTATCTAGAAATGTTTAAAAAGTCACCACACACAAAATGGCAGGTTGTTTTGAGACTCTAACATTCCAAATTTTGTTGACTTTTGAATTCGATGGGCTGAGTTCATTTGTTGTGCTAAAGCTTGACTATGACCAGGCTCTTAAATCAAATCTCCACTTCCTGTATATAGGTCATTGACTGTGTTACTGCAAGTATATAAATATCCACAATATAACCGGAACACAGCAGAACCGGTTCTCCTGAAAACCAGTGACTCCACAGATCACGTCACACTCTACAGACTGAAATGTGGTTATGAAGTTTATGATGTGAGACGTACATCTGATAACAGAAGGCTTTCAGACAGCACCAAAAATAGATCAATTACAATCCAGAAACAGAAATTTTAGATCACCTAAAGGATTTCATTCATGATTTCAGAATTCATCATTCCGTATGAATAAAAATAAAGACCCAAGAATAACAAAAGAGAAGTTACGTCAGCAGCTCATTTTCATCCCTCGCTCCCCTCCTCCCTCTCTAGGATTTTCGTTTCTCTTCCAACTCAGCTTATACATGTACACACACACCGACACACAGTGCACGCAGACTCACACACAGTCAGAGGCAAATGCTTTAGCCGGATGCAAAATGCTTTAAATTTACATAACCAGATGATGGAAACCTGGTGATTCAGTAGTTCAACCAAAAAAAATCTAATTATTAAACTCACACATGCACAGGTACAGAAATAATATTACATACACTCTACATGATGCTGACACTAAACCAACCTACACCACACACACACACACACACACACACACACACACACACACACACAGAACCGGTTCTCTGTAAACAGCTGCCCCTCCCATGTCTCTGGTTTCTCTTTCAGCTCTTTCTCTTTCAGAAAGACGTAAACACGACCCGTCTCTCTTTCTCACACTATCTCTGTCTATTTCTATCTATCTCTTCATTCACTGCATCCACACACCAGTCACTCACCACTGCTGATACACACTTCTCCTTTGCGTTCAATCTTTCAATTCCAAACTGCTGCTCCAGGTTTCAGAGATCATCTGGATATGTGTGTGTGAGAGCGAGAGAGAGAGACAGAGAGAGAGAGAGAGAGAGAGAGAGAGAGAGAGAGAGAGAGAAAGGTTTCTGTGTTTCTCTTCGTTCCTCTGCGCAGCTACAGAGATGCTCAGCTCACCCACTGACAGCCTCCACCATTTTGTAGTCATGTGACCACTCCAGCACTAAATAAGATCCTGAGGCTGCTCTCTGAGGCTGACACAGAAGAATGAGTGCAGCTCCAATAGCACTGAGCTTCAGCGTACAGAGAAAAGAGGACAGGAGGAAGGGACACAAAGTGATTTGTGTAAATAAGGGAGGAGCAATGAGTCTGACTGCACAGGTGAAAAGAGATAAAAGCCTGTATAAGGAAGAAAGGGGTTGAGGTCTGAGTGTGATCACACGGCTGATCCCAAGAATAAAGAGCTCACACTTTATGAAAATCTTACCTTTTATTTTCATTTTATTTGTTCATTTCAGTGAAAAAATTTGTTGTATTTTAACTCTTTAGCTCCTTTTTTTTTGCTGTTTTGAAATTATTTTTTAAATTGTATTGACAATTTAAATGTTTAGCTTAAGATAAAATAAAATAAAATGACCTTTAGTGCCTTTAAAATGACCTTTAGTTTATTTTTGCTCATTAATATATTCATTCATTCATTCATCTTCTACCGCTTATCCGAACTACCTCGGGTCACGGGGAGCCTGTGCCTATCTCAGGCGTCATCGGGCATCAAGGCAGGATACACCATGGACGGAGTGCCAACCCATCGCAGGGCACACACACACACTCTCATTCACTTACGCACACACTAGGGACAATTTTCCAGAGATGCCAATCAATCTACCATGCATGTCTTTGGACCGGGGGAGGAAACCCGAGTACCCGGAGGAAACCCCCAAGGCACGGGGAGAACATGCAAACTCCACACACACAAGGCGGAGGTGGGAATCGAAACCCCCAACCCTGGAGGTGTGAGGTGAACGTGCTAACCACTAAGCCACCGTGCCCCCCTATCCTGAATAATTAATTAATTAATTAAATCTAGAAGCCTCTGTGGCTTATCTGAGGAAAGCATTGTGTTTAAAATGGTTATTTGTTCTTGATCACTCCGAGTACAACTTCTTTAAAAAAATAGATTACTATCCAAAGAACTCTTAAGAAATGATTTTTCTACAATATTAAAAAAAAGAGTTGAATATGCTTAATGGGTTATTTGGTTCTCCATTTAGTGGAACCTTTAGCAGTTGTATATAGAACCATAAAACAGACCGGATTCTCCATGGAACTGTTTTGCAAAGCTTTAAAGCCTTAATTATTCAAAGAACACTTGATTAACTCTTAACACATTCGCTTCTACAAGTGTAACACAAATATTATACCATAGAACACCATTTTTCTTGGTTTATAAGTTTAATATAATGCATTAATTTGTAAAACAGCTTCAAAAATCAACAAATCACACACTGTATCCACTCAGGAGACAACAGAGTAGCACCTGAAATCAAGCCCATCACACTCCATGTGTTCTGTTATCATTCGTCATTCCCACAGAGTCTCACACTAACTGTAAGATGATATCCTGACCAAACAATAAGTCAGAACGTACACATGAATGTGAAAGAAAGCTTTTAAAGTTCGGAGCGCTCTGTCATTGTTTAGTTCTCACCTTTTAAAATTCAGAAACTTGTTGAACAATCAGGAATAAAATGTTCCTGGCTGACCTCTCCCTTAAAGTCCAAAGGTCATCACTGTGACAACTAGTTATGTTTAAAAAAAAACAGAAAGACAATAAACAGACAGTAACACTGCGTGCAAATCTGCTAGTGAGACCAAACATCAAAATAGGACCACAAAGCTGAAAGAATAATAAATAAAATAAAGAGTTTTTTTTCTCTTGTCAAGGTGAAAATTAAACAGAAAACCGTGATGTTTGTCTGTTCCTTACATATTAAAACTGCAACACAAACAAACAGGAACACAACAATGTACAGTGTAAATGTCACAATTAATCATATCTGTACAACAGCAATATTAATAAATATATGTGATATGTTGGGGGGGGGGGGCGGCACGGTGGCTTAGTGGTTAGTACGTTCGCCTCACACCTCCAGGGTTGGGGGTTCGATTCCCACCTCCACCTTGTGTGTGTGGAGTTTGCATGTTCTCCCCGTGCCTCGGGGGTTTCCTCCGGGTACTCCGGTTTCCTCCCCCGGTCCAAAGACATGCATGGTAGGTTGATTGGCATCTCTGGAAAATTGTCCCTAGTGTGTGATTGCGTGAGTGAATGAGAGTGTGTGTGTGTGCCCTGTGATGGGTTGGCACTCTGTCCAGGGTGTATCCTGCCTTGATGCCCGATGACGCCTGAGATAGGCACAGGCTCCCCGTGACCCGAGGTAGTTCGGATAAGCGGTAGAAAATGAATGAATGAATGAATGAATGATATGTTGGTTTTTAATCCTTCTCACATTCTTCCTGTAAAATACAGATGAAATTACAGATGAATACAGATGAACTTGAATTCTAACCCTGACTGGATCCTTGCATGAAAACATCGACCATGAGTTCTGATCATGACATAAGAAAAAATTCAACAGTTTTATAAAGTTTATTGTGCACAGATTAATCACGCTACTGTCAGGAAAAAGGATGTGGATTGTTGCATTTAAACTTTATTCAGCAACAAATACTTAAACATAAGATACTATTTCTTTGTTCACTGATTCAGTCTGCTAATATTTCTGGAAGTAAGCTTTAGATCACCATGCTAATCTTAAATGTTCCTGTAAAATGCCTTGATACCTTTGATAACTTTAAACATATTCTTTCCTCAAAAAAATGTAAAAATGTAAGTTGTTTATAACGTAGCCACAAAATACATTTGCTGTGTTTATCTTAGCACACCTTCGAGTCCCAGGTACTCCTGACGATCAGGTGGCACTTAATCTCTCCCGCTGCAGCTTTCTGGTCCGAAGGTCATCACTATGGCAGGGTGGTAAAAATGACTGAACACAGGACCAGAAGCAGAGCTTAGAAATGAAACAATAAAGGCGATAGTGTAAAGTACAATTTTAAAGATGTTGCTGGTTGTTTTAAACCGTGCAAATGAGATATACGTAGACAAAAAAAAACTATTAAAACTCAACAATTTTATCCTTTCTAAATATAAAACACAAGAGAGATATCAGAAATATTTGATATATTTTGTTTAAGTTCATTTAATCACAGCACAATATTTTAAACTGTATGGAAAGGAGACAACACATTCATTAGCAGCACCAACAGCGCTACAGTAAACATGGTATTAACTCTATACATTTCAATCTCTCAACCTCTGCCATTTCCTCAATGAATTACTTACTAAATAGTTTAAGTATACAACAAAATGTTTCTTACTTTAAGACATTTTTTCACCGTAACTTTAATTATGTGATTTAAAGCATTGAGTCATAAAGTTTTGACTCTTAAAAGCAAACCAGCTGCAAACCACGATGCACCCACCAGCATGCTTCACAGAATTTTTTTTTTCTTCTGTCTTTTTTCTTCTATCGTTCCATACATCTACAAATGTTCCATACACGAACATCATACATAAAGCATTGTCATCTCTAGAGCAGGGAAGATACAACTTTTCTGTTCTGTATTTTTTTTTAACTCTTTTGGAACAATTTTTAAATAATTTTAAATCATTTATAAAATAAATAAATAACAATTAATACCCTTATAATACCAAGGGGTATATATACAGACATATTCATATTTGAAGCACTTACTAGTTTGTAATACATTTTAAAATGTGCAGCATTTACAATTTAATAAGACAGAGTTGGTTTAAAACAGCAGCTTTCCTTCTTCTATAGAATAAGAAATAACCAAAAAAAAGACCAATATTTATACCTGTGTCTCTAAAAATATGTGTTTAATATTAATATTATGATGTGTTAGATGGTGGGTTGGAATTTATTTATTCAGTTGTAAAATACATGGCATTATCAGTTGTCTAAATTATAGCTAACTATTACTAGTAAACAAGCACAAGGTAGTTAAGCTGAAATTCTGCTCATGCAAAAAGAAAAACCTTTTAAATAGTGAACAAATACATTTTCTAAATCAATTTAGTGGTCTGGTGCCATTGATGGTGTAAATGAGTCGGCTCTTTGATTGAAAAGAAAGAAAGATACGGCTTCAGTGGATATAAAATGCACATACCCCTGAAAAAAATGCACAAACAAATCCAGAGAGTCCAGTAAGAGAACATAGTTAGCATCGATGAACATGAAATTTCAGTTTCTTGGTGTTAGTCTGATCATTTAGCTAAGTCGCCTTTTAAGAGTCGACTCTTTCGGCTTCAAAACGGCTTATTTCCAAGTCTGCGATATTTACGATTGGTGATTCTGTGCCAACCTAGATCTGAAATTATTTAACTTTACGTTTTCCTTGTAATTAACCCTAAGTATATTGCTTTACAATGAATTCTATCAAATATATCTAATAATGTTTGAATCAGCACTAAACATTCATCTAAAAGAATCGACTCAAATAACCGAGACGGTTATTTTGACAATTACTCTTGTTTATATATTTAATGAAAACATGCTTCAGAAACATTAAGGCATGTCTTGTTTCTAAATGAAAGATTTTATAAAATGTGAGTCGCTTGTTAACTGGAACAGTCGAGTTGCTGATTTGAATCAAATGATCTGACTCATTGAATCGAGCCAGGGTACAGTCCTGCCACCTAGTGGATATATTCTGAACTATGTTCACTCACTCTCTCACTCATTTTCTACCGCTTATCCGAACTACCTCGGGTCACGGGGAGCCTGTGCCTATATCAGGCGTCATTGGGCATCAAGGCAGGATACACCCTGGACGGAGTGCCAACCCATCACAGGGCACGCACACACACACTCTCATTCACTCACGCAATCACACACTACGGACAATTTTCCAGAGATGCCAATCAACCTACCATGCATGTCTTTGGACCAGGGGAGGAAACCGGAGTACCCGGAGGAAACCCCCGAGGCACGGGGAGAACATGCAAACACCACCCACACAAGGCGGAGGCGGGAATCGAACCCCCAACCCTGGAGGTGTGAGGCGAACGTGCTAACCACTAAGCCACCGTGCCCCCCTGAACTATGTTCATTAACTGCTAAGTCACAACTAATATGGCATTTGATTTAAATGTGTTTTAAGAATTGGTAGATTTAAATGTGCCTCATTTGTAAACATCAAGAAAATAAAAACAGCTCCTGAATGTTGAAAGGTTTCAGCTTCGAGATGGGACAGTGAGTTTTTGTATTGGCAGAAACATTCAAAATACATAAAACTAAGCATATTTGTCATCTAAACAAAGATTCGCAACCCTTAAAGTAATTTCATGTCCACGTCATTTGTGATCATATGTTGATGTAAAGATGCTTTCACGGTCACCATGTTGTTGTACTTTGTAACTGCTAATGTGAATGCAAGTAGACATCATAAAAAATAACATGATCACATATGAAAAACTGTCAATAAAAAGATTAAAGCAATTCTGTAAGGGAATGAGACATCTAAAACAACAGTAGTAAATAAATTAATTCTAATATCAAAATAAAAGTCATAGCTTCAGCTGCTCTAAACCAGGATGAAGTCCTCAAAGTTGATCCTCATGATGGTGTCTTTCACAGCTGAGAAAATTAATCGGATATTTTCTGTGTCTGTGGCACAAGTGAAATGTGTGTATAGGCGCCTGCATGCGTCTGAGTTCTGAGCTTCGTACATTTGGAGAATGAACTTCTTCGCTGTTTCTGCATTATTCTTGGGACCTGGAGGAGGGAAAAAAGGATTACACTGTGTTGTGTGTAGTGTTGCTTACGAAAAAGAAAGAAAGAAAGAAAGAAAGAAAGAAAGAAAGAAAGAAAGAAAGAAAGAAAGAAAGAAAATAGTACTAGCCAAGGCAATAATCAGGGATATGGCCATTTTAAGGACTGTTAAAGATCCTATAATGCACTGCAAACACCAGGGAGCATCGTGTTCCTTTACTGGACTCTCTGGATTTACTTGTACATTTTCTCTGGGGTGTGTACATTTTCTATCCACTGAAGCTGTTTCTTTTACCACAGGCTTCAGTCCAGATGTTATAAGACTTGCCCACTACTGTATTCATAACCATTTGTTGCCTTTTTGTACCTCAAACCACTCTCCAGCCATATAAACAGCCCTTAGCCACTGAAGTTACAGGAGTAACACTAATCCCCACCACTAACAACCTTCCTGATTTATCCTTGTTACTGAATAACTCAGAACCGAGCACTGCTGCTTTCTCAGCCGTTTTACTAAATACGGTTACACCCTTCAGTGAGGAAAATGATTTGAGAAAAAAAAGCTCAGACCATGACCACAATAACCACGGCCACACCCTTAAAAACACTCGAGCTGGAAAATAAAGTGCTGATGTTGTAGATGATAGAAATCAAAATCTGGTGGAATTCTAATTTGCATAGAAGGATAAAAGAGATGATAAATTAGAAATGTGTTTCATTAGCTTGAAACTGCGAAACATGGTTAAAACCATGGCTACACCGACTTATTTCCCATTGGAGTTTCTTGCTACCGTTGCTAATTATTTAACTAGTTGCTACACTGCTCATCTCCATTAGCTGCCAAGAGGGTTAAACTATCAGCTTAACTATAATACTTAACAAAAACTAATCTAACTGATTAGCCATCTAGAACTAACTAGCTAGCTAGCTAGGTGGGGCACGGTGGCTGAGTGGTTAGCACATTTGCCTCACACCTCCAGCGTTGGGGGTTCGATTCCCGCCTCCGCCTTGTGTGTGTGGAGTTTGCGGAGCTTATCCGAACTACCTCAGGTCACGGGGAGCCTGTGCCTATCTCAGGCGTCATTGGGCATCAAGGCAGGATACACCCTGGACGGAGTGCCAACCCATCGCAGGACACACACACACACACACACACACACTCATTCACTCACGCAATCACTCACGCAATCACACACTACGGACAATTTTCCAGAGATGCCAATCAACCTACCATGCATGTCTTTGGACCGGTGGAGGAAACCGGAGTACCCGGAGGAAACCCGGGAGAACATGCAAACTCCACACACACAAGGTGGAGGTGGGAATCGAACCCCCAACCCTGGAGGTGTGAGGCGAACGTGCTAACCACTAAGCCACCGTGCCCCCCCCATCTACAACCTTCTCTGAGTAATCTTCTGACGATCCAGTGCTAACGTGTTCATTTTTTGTAACCTGTTTGTTTTTCTGTTCACATTTAGAAGAATTTTAAGATTACTGCTTTGTTAATTGTTAATTGCTTTGTTTTTATTTATTTATTTATTTTTTAATGAATAAAAATGACTGACAGGGGGCACGGTGGCTTAGTGGTTAGTACGTTCGCCTCGCACCTCCAGGGTTGGGGGTTCGATTCCCGCCTCCGCCTTGTGTGTGTGGAGTTTGCATGTTCTCCCCGTGCCTCGGGGGTTTCCTCCGGGTACTCCGGTTTCCTCCCCCAGTCCAAAGACATGCATGGTAGATTGATTGGCATCTCTGGAAAAATTGTCCCTAGTGTGTGATTGTGTGAGTGAATGAGAGTGTGTGTGTGCCCTGTGATGGGTTGGCACTCCGTCCAGGGTGTATCCTGCCTTGATGCCCAATGACGCCTGAGATAGGCACAGGCTCCCGTGACCCGAGGTAGTTCGGATAAGCGGTAGAAGATGAATGAATGAAAAATGACTGACAAAGCCAATTTTCTGCTCCTTGCTTACAAATCGTTTCAAGACTCATACAAAAGTGTGGTTTTTTTTTTATTTCTTATTGGCACTAATCTTATGAAAAATAACAAAAAGTATGATATTTTTAATTATGTAACGTAAATACAGTGTGTAAAGCAGTAATTATGTTATTTCCCCAGACAAATACAACGTACTGCTATAGACAACTTACAGCAGTTAATCCTTCAGTGGCTGGGTTGGTTCCCTGACTGGGAATCGAACCCGGGCCAAAGCTATGAGAGCATGTGATACCTCCTGCTGTACCACCGGGGGTTAATGTACTGCTGTAGATAATACTGTAAACCTGATGGCTACGGTATTTGTTAGTTCCAGCATTATACTGTACATTTACAACAAAAGGTTTCACATTGCACTGGAGAATGTGTAACCCTCTCACCTTTGTATTCAGGATAGTAGTCTTCAAGATGGGACTTGGAGATTTTTTCTTGAAGGAGATCTGTCTTGTTGAAAAAAATGATCATGGAGGTCCTCTGGAAGAACGGGTAGCTGATGATGGTCTTAAAGAGTGCTTTACTCTCTTCCATACGATTCTATGATTAGACCAAGTGCATAGTTTCAGACGCTTGTCTCAGTTTATATGTCAATGTGAGGAAGCATTTGAGTCAGCCTGGAAGAGCATCTTACCTCGTTCGAGCTCTCGTACAGGACCTGGTCATACTCGTTCAGTGCCACCAGGAAGATGATAGAAGTCACGTTTTCAAAACATTGGATCCATTTCTTCCTCTCTGAGCGCTGACCCCCTACATCAACCATCCTGTTATAACATCACAGGTGTTTAGATACGTATCATAAACCTCAACATGTTAAAACTAGTTTTCTTCAACATCTCACCTCTCACCTGAATACAACAGAGCTGAGGTTAAAGAAGTACTCGATGATTCCAGTAGTGCGAACTCGGACCCGGAGAATATCCTGCTCAGAAGGCACGTAAAGAGGAGCTGATATTCGCTCGATATCATCCAGGTAACTGCAAATAATTACAACCACAGGTCCAAATGTACAAGGAATTTATTTGAGAAATTAGTGGATTATAGTAATGTATACAAACAGCCAACTCACTATTTGGTCGAATCAGAGAGCTGGTACTCTCTCCTGCGGTCGTAGCACTGCTGCATCCCAGGATCTTGCCACATGCTGCTTATAGCCTCAGCATAGCTCTTATCCATAGAGCTCATATCATATGATTTCACCTGAAGCAGCATTGCAGCATAATTCTGAAACACACAAACAGCCTAAAAATCCATCCCTCGTTTACTGTTTAGCTAACATCTTTCTTTCAGTTTGGCCTTTTGGCTTGAAATTACTTACACTAAAGAACTGAAAATAGACCTAATTATAAATAAATTATCTAGCTAATTTAAGCTAACAGTTACAAAATCATGTTTTCGTCTCTTTTCCTTTACAAGTAGATCTGCTGTAAAGTAGCACATGCATTATTTACATGGTTTACCATGATTTGTTTTTGCAGAGCCCTTTGTGTTATGTGATAAAGTGATATGTGAAGATATGGAGTATCTTATTGACAGAGTGGTTGTGTGTGTACATGCTCTAACCCTCAGGTCGAGTGCTTACTGTATTTTTATCATTTGTGAACGGGATCTGCAACATCTTCATGGCCTTGATCATGGCGTCCACTGCAGTAAATATATTCTCAAAGATGGACTTGGTAAAGGTCCTCCTGTCATCCTCTGAGTAGCCTTTTCCATGGATGATCCTCATCTGCTTGATGAAGGTGCTTTTTCCACTCTCGCCTGTACCTATAGACATTAGCTGGTTATTATTTAGATACTTAGCTTTATGACTTCTAGACATCTGACTGTGACACTGTAATAGAGACAGATTTGTGGTAATATCTATCTATCTATCTATCTATCTATCTATCTATCTATCTATCTATCTATTATTCTATTTGCTCCAATGATAGAGAGATTAACCTATAGTGAGGTAGGACATTACACAATCAATAAATCTACTTTGGTTACTCAGGCTGAACTTAGATCTCTCACATATTTGAAACCAAATGACACCAAATTATCCACTTCATATTAAACTACATTAAAAAAATTACAATAAAATAAGGGTGCTAATAATTATGAAACTGAGTGTATAGCTGTTTAATAACAGTGTATAGCTGTCTAATTGATTTGATGTTCTTATCTTGCACCATGTTTTTGGTTCAATTATGACCTACTTTATAACTTTATTAATAAACTGTGTACAGTGACAAAAATATTTTTCCAGCAGGTATATTTAAAAAAAAAAAGAAAAGTAGATAAAATCCATTTAGAGTGAATTAGGCGTGAGGTCTAGGCTTGGTTTAATGCTGAAACTAGTCAAGTTGTAGTATTGACTAGTAAGTTTTTACTTGCGTGGGAAAAACTAAAGCTAATGCTAATTAAAAACAGATTTATTCATCAGCTAGCATGATGTTGATGCTGCTACGTGCTAATTTAATGCTAATAGTTATCTGTTGCAATACATCAGCTTTAATCCTAATCTTTTCAAACAGCTAGCATGATTCTACTGGCCATACAAGCTAGCTGAATGCTAATAGCTAGCTGTCACATGACAAAATGCCTTAGTAAATACACAGTATACACAAGAGCAAACTGACTGCAGGAATAGCTATAAGATTAAATGTTAGCAATTTCAATCAACACCATAAAGCAGCCTGGTGCTAAAATGTCCAATTATGCTTTTATAAATATATGATTATATGAGCAGATCGTTCTTTTGAAATTTAGTGAGTAAAAAGTGAAAAACTCATGTAAATTACTTGTAAATGCTGTTTTTCCGTATGTAAACATTACTTCAGCTAACATTTTCACAAGTTCCTTAGGATGATTATAATAAAAATGTCTCAAAACACAAACTATCAAAGTGCTAATATGTACCTGTCATGCTAACTATACTAACCTTACAGCTATACTTAGCTTTAACTAATAACTAAGCTTTATTCCTTACCCATATAATGACATCTAGCTTGAAAGTAACCGATGGAAGCTAACTGAAGGCTAAAAGCTAACACAAACTGCTTTGATAAATACAAATACAAAGTGAACGTAGTAAGATAAGGATTACAGCCCGGGTTCATCAGGGTGGTCTGAGAAATTCTTAAGTTTGTTTGTTTTATTCGTTTATTTAACACATACTTATTATTATTAATATTATTAACAGTATCGCTCAGAACTAGTGTCCCCATATATTGACGTAACAGCATCTGATTGGCTAATACAGAACTTATTATGCATGTATGTTAAAATGTACCTCATCAACTGATATCTAATTAACTAACACTATAACAATATGCTCTTGCATCTACTTCTGATATGCAAATTAGCGTTGTTTCTCAAATCGCAAAACTACGATTGATTCTAGACCTTTGTTGTGTACGAGCACGAACGGGTTTTCCTATTAAAGTGTTTGACTCTCGTACAGTCCTGATTTATAAATCTGAAATTGAAAGTATGTAATGTGTTCATTGTGTTGTTTAATGGGGTTGTTCACATGTACTCCTGGTTTGACTAATGGATATATCAATCTCACTGTCACATCTTTTTGTCGCTATCAGATTGTTTTGCTGTTGTTTTTTTTTTTTTTTTAAGAATTTCAATTAGCTTGAAGCTATCTGTCTTTTACTTTCTAAAAAGTCCTAACATTGAACAGATACAAATAGAATATATATAACTAGGAGGTGCACTATTCCTTTAGTTTTAGAATCTAAGTGTGCATCAGACTTTCATAGGATTCCATGAAATCCAGGAAAAAGAGTCACATGAGCAGGTTTTTTCTTTCAATCGAGCAAACGGCCACACACGAAGATCCTGGGACAATGAAAGTGTGCATCGAGCAGCCTGAACTTGAGTCAACAATTGTGGACAATCATTTTACAAGGTTCATTCTTTCATTCTTACAAACTACCTGGTGATGGTGCAGTTGTTTAAATTGCTAGAAATTTGTTGATATGAATTAGACTCGGGGGGCACGGTGGCTTAGTGGTTAGCACGTTCGCCTCACACCTCCAGGGTTGGGGGTTCGATTCCCGCCTCCGCCTTGTGTGTGTGGAGTTTGCATGTTCTCCCCGTGCCTCAGGGGTTTCCTCCGGGTACTCCGGTTTCCTCCCCTGGTCCAAAGACATGCATGGTAGGTTGATTGGCATCTCTGGAAAATTGTCTGTAGTGTGTGAGTGAATGAGAGTGTGTGTGTGTGCCCTGTGATGGGTTGGTACTCCATCCAGGGTGTATCCTGCCTTGATGCCCGATGACGCCTGAGATAGGCACAGGCTCCCCGTGACCCGAGGTAGTTCGGGTAAGCGGTAGAAAATGAGTGAGTGAGATTGAATGAATTAGACTCAAATAATTAGAATGATTCAGACAGGTATAATCAGCAGCAGTAAAGACCTGGAGTGACGAGGAGCTGTCACTTTTCAGTCAGTGTGTGCTAAGGCTTATATTAAATAAATTTTATAAATGTGAAACCTCTGGGTCAGGCCCCGCCCACTTTAGGTTTAAATCCAAATGCAGATACAGATACAGGCGAATTAGGTTCATAGAAAATATAAGTAAAAAAACAGACCTAAATACACTGAGAAAATGTTTCTTTTTTTCTTTTTTTTACTTCTCAGCTCTGCAATAATGTTATCAAGCTGAACATCAAACATGCGTTTATCTCTGCTATCACCCACCTGAGCATTTTTTGTCATCTAGCAAATTCCTTTACAAATATATAAAATTACAAATATATTAAATATTAATTCTGACATTGAGCTGTTTGATATGATAAATTTGTAACGAACAACTTAAGTTAATAATGCATAATTTATTGATTTAAAGATGCAAATATAACAAACGCAGTAAGTTTTCAGGGCCACAGGCAGAAGATGAGTGTGGATTTGCATCTGTATGGACGAGAACACTGATCAAACCGTAGCATTAAAACACGTAAAGATGTCAACGTACCTAAAAGCAACAGCTTCACCTCTTTCTCCACTTCATTTTTGGACTTGCTAATCTGTCTCTCAATCTCTTGGTGGATTCTATGAGCTTCTCGTTCTTCTCGCGACATACAACAGCAATCCATCACGACTTCCAGAAGTAGTTCAGGCGTTAAAGTTGTTAAGTCAACTTTTCCGAGCTTTCTAAAACGAACGAAACCCGATTACGAAGGATGTATCTGTCACACAGGTTATACCACAGACTGCCTATAAAAACCAAATACGTCCCACCTCACTGTGTGAACGAGGCGTGTTAGAAGACAACACCTACTTGACATGAATGAATGTAATTCTTCCTCATTCCTTTCTCATGCCTCTGTTTTCTATCCCTAACCAAATCAGTTAAGGAAAAATAGCAGAAAGAATTTTAGGCATCAGGTGTTTTACAGAACATAAGACATAATATAAGTTATAATTCCGAAACAGCGCTTTGAAACTTGGGTTACTGTTTGAATAGAAACACAGAAATAAAAAATTAAAAAAAAAAACAATTTCAATTTGGATTTAAAAAAAATGGAATACCGTTTATTTAGAACATCCAGACGATTCAGTTACACTCATTCTTGAGGATCAAGTTCGTCAAAACTGTTTAAACTTACACCAACGAGAACAAAATAACAAAAAAAAAATCCTTATTGTTTTCTAAAGTGCTTCCCAGAACCAAGCTCTCTGAACACGAAAGGAATGTGCTGTATGATCTCGACATTCAAGTCCAACCACTTACGCTTTACTACTCAGAAGCTCCAGAAATTTGTTGGTTTCAAGTTTCTCCGATTCGCGAGTAGACGATGTCGTCTTCTGTACGGCTCAAGAGATCGTTTTACGTGCAATTTGGCTGACGGGCAAATATTTGTGACCCGTGCCGAGTTTTTGAAAATAATTCATATATTTGCCATGAGAAGTAAAGACCAAGAAGAAATAATAACAATAAGGTGGATAATAAAAATCAATCTATGTAAACACTGGTTGCTATTGTGTGCAGGAAAGACTGGAAATGTAGACATTCTTCCTGTTATCTTATTTAACAGACTCATCATATTATCAACATATTATATCCAGTAGGTCATAAAAGTGAAGCCTTTTCAGGGATTACAAGCAAGTGAAGTTTAATTTGAGTCATTTTTAGGAAATGGTTTAAACAGCGAATTAACACCAACAGCCCATAAGAGGAAAAAAAAAAACCAAGGAGTTCATTATGGATCATTTTCCAGAACATTCCAATGGCGAACATCACAGATCATGAACAACGCCATTTATTTTTTGACAACAGCAGCCCTTCATATGTGAAAGCTTATAAGGATCCATTAAGGATGAAATAAACTTCAATGAAAAAACTTTAATGATGATGATGATGATGATGATGGACGTTGTCCTAATTTGCAGGCGTTCTGTCTGTAATTTTGGAAGAAAGCGACTGGCGAAACCCACCGTCGTTCATTACACTGGCCTCCTTTTAACACTGATTGCAAATCCTGAATTCATCATTGAAGAAAAATATACTGAAGCGTGAAGGGGTGCCAAAACTTTCTAGGTTAAAAAAATAAAAAAATAGCACGAGTGAAACAGATGAACAGCTGAAATACCGATGGAATACTGATGACACACAGTTCTAGAGCGAACACTAAAGTTGTGGAGTTAGAAATCTGGAGTTAAAAAAAACAGATGGTGTGTTTAAAAAAAGGTTCGTAAACAAACAGAGGGATGGCGAACGTTAGTGGAGCGTATATTCCTTTGGCAATATATAAGAAGCATATTTAAAAGCAAAAGTGCGGCACTTGTAACATACCAGCACTCAACTCTTAACCATTCGCTGTTAATCATCATAAAGACAACAAACGGCGTCTTTTAGAGTAAAAACCCGCCGTCTCCTCAGACTCCGAACAGAAAACGGTCACCAGCTGAAGTACTGAAATACAATGGAAACAAAGCTCTAATGACTTCTCCATCCTCAGATGATAATCTGACCAAAGTAGCCATTTTACTGAGCAATTAACCAGGTGTGTACATTATTAATACTCAGTGTGTGAAGCATTTTCGGGATGAAACCAGAAAACTCCTCCTCAGTGGCTCTTCTTCGTGTGGCACAAAGATCGGAAAACTCATTAGCGTCATTTCTCTTTTGTTACGTCCAAAGACGTACATTTTGTCTTGTCCTGTGATTGTGTTGTCTCCTGCTCTCCTGTGGCTCCTCCCACTGTCTGCTCTCAGGTCACCTAATTGCTTCCTCCCAGCTGCACCTGTTTACCAACCGGAAGGAAAGGAGTTTAAAAGCAGAGCAGAAGGCTCAGTAGGGGAGACCTTTTTTCTCCGAGAGCATGATCCGTGTCCTGCCCGGCGCGGCGTATTGAAAAAATGAAATAATACAAGACGGACCCTGTGAACAAGCTCCAAGGTGCAAATAAATTACGCAGTAGTGAGCAGTTTGTGTTCGGGGATATTATCGTTCAAAGACAAAACGGTAAATCAGTCTCCAATTTTGCCTGTGATGGGGAGAAGAATAAAAAAAAAAGAACTGACGTCACCCTGGACGGCTTCTAAGTGTCATTTGAAGCTTAAGCCCAAGCCGGAGAGGCGTTTCGTTTTGTCTGTTTACACCAGATTGTACTCCTTCAGGTTGAGCTGCAAGATGGTGTCCTTGACAGCGGCGAAGACGAAGCGAATGTTTTCAGTGTCTGTCGCGCAAGTAAAGTGAGAATAGATGATTTTGTCACTGTCGGGATTCAGGTCGACGAACATCTTCAGGATGAACTCGCTCCCTGCCTGAGCGTCTCTATGGGGGCCTGACAGTGAGAAGGAGAAAAGAGAGCAATCAGAGGAAATTATAACAACATCAAGTTCTTAAGTTTCTAAAATCTGGTACAGTTACAATATGAAATGACACGAATCCAAACACCCCAGATATTAAAAATCTCTCTATCTCTCTCTCTCGCTCATTCGTGCAATAATCCGATCAAAGTGTGAATTGTGCAAAGCTAAAAATTATGCACATTTTATGCATATTTTTTTTTCACCCTCTACGTGAAATTACAACGTAGAGACGTTAAAAGAAAAACAATCAAAATCATCTTAGGGGCAAATAAAAATGTTACAACAGCCTAGTTGCTTAAGAGAGCATATCCTTTTATAACTGGGTTTCCGGTTGTGTTCTAATCCCATTCAGTTTGGTGTTAAAATAAAGTCAATGAAGTGAGTCTTATTAACCCTGAATAAAGATCAGAGGTTTCTGTAGGATTTTCTTCACACCTTCTTGGTTTAGAGTAAAGAGTGAAATGTATCAGAGGGAGAAAATGGAGCACCACAGCGACATGAACAGCAAGGACACCAAGAACAGGACGTTCCTCCGAAATTTAGAACGGACAAGAGAAAAATTACCCGGGGAGGCTGCGAAGAGACCTACAGTGACATTTAAAGGAGCTGCAGGGATATCTGACAGTACTGATTACTCTCTGAAGGTAACAACGATCTCTTATATTCTTCACACGTCTGGGATACGGGCTAAGACGGCTAAGACGGAAGCCCTTCCTCTCCGAAGTCCTTTCTGTTTCGTGCAAAAAACAAAACATCAACACACCCACGACGAAGCACGGTGGTGGCAGCATCATGCTTTAGGCCTGAATTTCTTCAGCCAGCATTGAGAAAAAATATTAAAGGAATCGTTTTAGTGCAAAACCTTCAGGTGTCTGCTAGGAAAGTGAAGATGGAAAGGATCTGACCCAAAGTGTATGTGCACATCGCAAAGGAACGACGAGGTCTTGGAATGACCGAGCCAGAGCCCAGCCTGAACCCAACAAGAAATCTGAGATCTGAATCTGAATATAATGGATGTAGAATGTTTCGACTAGAATGAGTGAAAAAATATGACCTCGATAGCCTCGTATCCAGAAAGACCTAAGATCCAAAGGTGCTTCAGCAAAGTACTAGATTTTTATTAAAAGTTTTTCATACAATTTTTCCAGAGTCCCGAGCGAGCCCAGATCATCTCGACTTTTTCCAGCAAACAAAAAGCACACAACGTAAAACCCACCACCTTTATGATGAAGATTTAAAACCCACTCACCATCATACTCGGGAAAGTAATCTACGAGATGTGAAAACATGATTTTCTCCTCCAGCAGGTCCTTCTTGTTTAAAAATAAAATGACTGAAGAGTTCTGAAACCAGGGATACGTTATGATCGTCCTAAACAGTGCTTTGCTTTCCTCCATGCGATTCTATGGAAAAAAGGGGAAAAACGAGACGTCAGGCAGAAACGCTCGCACGTTTAGGAAGGAACCATTTACTACATGAGAACATCCACAGAGATGCCAAGTAACCTGCAATAATCTTATTAACATCACAGGCTTAAAAAGAAGAAGAAGAAGAAGAAGAAGTAGTTCGTGTATATTGTGTTCGATGGTCATCAATTAACACTAACAAACGTATGTTGTTTTCTTTTTTGTTTTCTTTATTTTTCATTCATTCATTCATTCATCTTCTACCGCTTATCCGAACTACCTCGGGTCACGGGGAGCCTGTGCCTATCTCAGGCGTCATCGGGCATCAAGGCAGGATACACCCTGGACGGAGTGCCAACCCATCGCAGGGCACACACACACACTTCTTTATTTTTTTGAAAAGTTATTTTAATTCATTCATTTATTATCCTGGTCAGCATCGTGGGAATGTTGGCCATGAGGCAGGAATACACCATGCACACACACACACACACACACACACACACACACACACACACACACACACATTTATGCCTATGGGGAATTTCGCCAGTCCACTTACTGACAGGTCTTTCAGAGAGACCCGGAGAACCCAGAGCGGCAGTAACCCGATCTCAGGGAACAAACCGGACGGACAGAGGAGCTATGACACGGAGCTACTTCCTTCACTTCTGTGCCTGAGCTATAACTAATCCTTAAAACATTCATGATATTGGACACTTATAAAGATCCTTTTGTTCCTTTCGATCCTTCCAACTCACTGAGGATCTGAAACTAACAAGCACTAATTTATAAATTTGTATTCTGTCGCTCTTTGATGCACGTGAAGAAATATAACATGCGAAGCAAACCTCGTTATCAGATTCAACCAGGACTTGGTCGTATTCACTCAGTGCCACCAGAAACATGATGGAGGTGACGTTTTCAAAGCAGTGGATCCACTTGCGTCTCTCTGACCGCTGGCCGCCCACATCCACCATCCTGGTCCAGACAAGAGTAATCAGATACCAAGCACTAGTGATGACATAAATCACGCAGAGAACACACAGGAGAATAAACAAACACCAGACTAAATGTTGAAGTGAACCTGAATATGACGCTCTGCAGGTCAAAGGGGTACTCGATGATACCCGTGGTGGGCACTCTGACCCTCAGCACATCCTGCTGCGTGGGCACGTAGGACGAGTCAGCAATCCGATCCAGCGAATTCAGGTAGCTGAAAAGTACAGAGAGATTTCACTTCGGCTGAACAGCAGCTGGTTGTAAAAGTGAGACTCAGCGGTGAAGATCTCTGCTTCCTCTACATCCCATCTTTACCCTGACCTACATTTACTGTGCTTTACTGTGCTTTACTGTGCTTTACTGTGCTTTACCCGCCCAATTGTTGGTCACTTTCTCGTTCTAAACTCGAAATGGAAACACTGTGCCTGTGTTCAGCCAAAACAGGAAGCTGTAGCAAAAGAACTCCTGCACTATTACGGATTTACAGAAGTGAGAAAGCAGGTGTGATATTTACGTCAAACCACCAGAGTCGACACCGGTTACATCGGTGCTTCTCATTTCTTTGCTTGAGCTTCCTTCTTCTTTCCTTTCATTGTGGAGAAAGAATGCAAGAAAAGGAAACTAGAAGATGAGGAATCGAGAGACAGACAAAGAGAGGGAGAGAGAGAGAGGGGGGTGAGAGAGGGAGAGAGACAGAGGGAGAGACAGAGGGGGAGACAGAGGGGGAGACAGAGGGGGAGACAGAGGGGGAGAGAGCGAGAGACAGAGGGAGAGGGAGAGACAGAGGGGGAGAGAGAGGAAAAGAGAAAAAGAGAGAGAGACAGAGGGAGGGAGAGAGAGACAGACAGACAGACAGACAGAGGGAGAGAGAGAGAGGTTGGTGAGAGAGGGAGAGAGACAGAGGGAGAGACAGAGGGGGAGAGAGGGAGAGAGAGACAGAGGGAGAGGGAGAGGGAGAGACAGAGGGGGAGGGAGAGGGAGAGACAGAGGGGGAGAGAGAGGAAAAGAGAAAAAGAGAGAGAGACAGAGGGAGGGAGAGAGAGACAGACAGACAGACAGACAGACAGACAGAGGGAGAGAGAGAGAGGTTGGTGAGAGAGGGAGAGAGACAGAGGGAGAGACAGAGGGGGAGAGAGGGAGAGAGAGACAGAGGGAGAGGGAGAGGGAGAGACAGAGGGGGAGACAGAGGGGGAGACAGAGAAAAAGAGAAAAAGAGAGAGAGACAGAGGGAGGGAGAGAGAGACAGACAGACAGACAGAGGGAGAGAGAGAAAGAGAGAGAGAGAGAGAGAGAGAGAGAGAGAGAGACAGATAGACAGAGAGAGAGAGAGAGAGAGAGAGAGAGAGAGAGACAGACAGACAGACAGAGAGAGAGAGGGAGAGAGACAGAGGGAGGGAGACAGAGGGAGGGAGAGAGAGACAGACAGACTGACAGAGGGAGAGGGACAGAGAGAGAGAGAGAGAGAGAGGGAGGGAGAGAGACAGACAGAGGGGGAGAGAGAGAAAGAGAGAGAAATAAAACACACTGCAGTATCCTCCCATCTCCTCTACTTCATTTTTAAAAACCTTTAAAAATGAAGCACCTGAATTTTCGGCTCACGGACTGAACGAGATCAGATCAGATCGGAGGAATCAAGATGGCATCGATTAGTGTTTTTAAATCTGTACTCACTATTTGGTGGAATCAGAGAGCTGATATTCTCTCCTTCGATCGTAGCACTCCTGGATTCCGGGGTCCTTCCATAAACTCTTAATGGCATCTACATATGGATTTATAAGCGATGTAACTTTCTCTACGTCCACTTCGCGAACAATATTTGCATTGGCCTAAAAACAAGGAGTCAGAAATGAAAAAAAAAAGAATGATTTTACAGATCACTGAAGTAAATATTCTGTATATAAACACATAGGTTGTAATCTTGAGCTGATTTAAAATCCCACCTAAGATTAGACTGTGCTCATTATTGTGCCGTTGCAGATCAATTCAAACTACTGTACTATGTTAGTGAAACAATAGGCTTGGCTTTAGGACTCTCCAGAAATATTAAATAAATAAATAAATAAATAAAGCACCAGGACATTTCTGTAGGGCTTTGAGTTGGTATAATTAATTTTACAGCCTGAAGGGATAATCTCATTAGGGCTGTACTGTGTGATTAAGCAAAGTCACTGTCTCTCATCTTATTTGTCTCATGACTTGCCCTACTTCACAACAAAGATACGCGTCTCTGGGGAAATCTGACCGTCGATGAGATCAAATTATCAAACTTTTTGAACATTTAGCTCAGGGGTCCCAGACTCCCTTTTAGGTATAACGGTAGTGTCGACTGAGCCGGACCCCAGAAATCAGTGTTGTCCATCAATAGCAAATCAACTCCTGTTAAATGTCTTCATTTATGTTGAAGGTACAAACAAATAAAATTGGATTGGAATAAATATTCACCCCCTAAATAAGCTCTTTTGGAAAGTGACCCGGTTACATTGGAGACGTCAAATTTCTAGCTTGCTAATAAAGAATTATCGGGGGGGCACGGTGGCTTAGTGGTTAGCACGTTCGCCTCAGACCTTCAGGGTTGGGGGTTCGTTTCCCGCCTCCACCTTGTGTGTGTGGAGTTTGCATGTTCTCCCCGTGCCTCGGGGGTTTCCTCCGGGTACTCCGGTTTCCTCCCACGGTCCAAAGACATGCATGGTAGGTTGATTTGCATCTCTGGAAAATTGTCCCTAGTGTGTGATTGCGCGAGTGAATGAGTATGTGTGTGTGTGCCCTGCGATGGGTTGGCACTCCGTCCAGGTTTATCCTGCCTTGATGCCCGATGACGCCTGAGATAGGCACAGGCTCCCCGTGACCCGAGGTAGTTCGGATAAGCGGTAGAAGATGAATGAATGAATGAATAAGAATTATCGCTCCATTTTTAACTAGCTCTATTTTCCGAATTAAAACCGGCCCTGTGTTTGATGCCCATGATGCTGCAGACTT
>NC_083485.1:13491849-13531849 GCF_030014155.1 Tachysurus vachellii
CTCAAACTGACTGTTTTCTCGCATTTACCACTGATTGTGTTTGAAGTTTGAATGAATTAAACAGTGATATTCTAGGTTACAGGAGACAGTGGTGAGTTTGGTGCTATTTTTAGACGTCTGTGCTGTGCCAGGCTTTGGGGCATCTGTGGACCTGAAAGGCTCTGAGCCTCATGGGAGCTTACTCAGAGACACAACTGATGAGGAGAGGCATCATCTCTTTCTCTCTGACTCACACACACACACACACACACACACACACACACACACACACACACACACACACACACACACACACACGTGTGCTACAGTTTACAAGCTAAACTGGTAGATAAAACCTTTATATACGTTTTAGCAGTGCAGCAAACGATCCATACGTTTCTACCCAAAAAACTTTGTATTTTTAGCTAAAACTCTAATTTAACTCCAAGGATTCACAATACAGAAGATTTACTGTTTATCTTCCTAATGCACAGTTCGTCCTGCTTTGGGTTTATCGCTTCTGACAGCTTTGTACAGCACAGGAATAACCTGAGGTAAAGGGTCCGGCGTCCTTGTGCACAAACCCTCAGCTAACGCACTCGCAATGTGCAAGTGTGCAATGTGACTTTACATTCAGACATTTTGCAATGCACATAAACCTGATGTTGCTTCAAACAGAATAAACATTGATTCAACTGATTTAATTGCTGATATCAGGATCATACTGTAGTAACATGCTACTTTCTTTTTTATCCGGTGTCCACTGTGGGCCATACAACCGACTGACATGACAATGAACGTCCCAAGTGTGTAAGCGGATCCACGGTGTTGGCAGCAGTAGAGCGAGAACAGGACGTCAGCTCAAATATCTGCCCAACAAATGGTTAATAAAACAGCCTCCATCTACACCACACACCACCCTTACTCTCCAGTTTTCATTATGTCACACTTGAGATTTCTAACAGCAAATAATCATTTTCCCACTTCCTTCAGAAACAGACACTGGCTAGTTAATTTAGCTAATGTTTTAGCTTCAGCTCAGACTCTGGCTAGTTAGATTATCTAGCTAGCGACAGTGTTTTAGCTTTCTTCAGGGAAAAACACTAACTAATTAAACTAACTAGTTTATTCAGAAATAGCTAGCTAGTTAAGTTAGTTAGCTAAATAACAGTTCAAATTTCTTCAGGAGGTAGGCTAGTCACATTA
Source organism: Tachysurus vachellii (assembly GCF_030014155.1). Taxonomy (NCBI): domain Eukaryota; kingdom Metazoa; phylum Chordata; class Actinopteri; order Siluriformes; family Bagridae; genus Tachysurus; species Tachysurus vachellii. The sequence continues at coordinate 13,493,035 of NC_083485.1, forward strand.
TCTAGCTAGCAAAATGTTCCAGCTTTCTGGAAAGCTAATCTAGCTAACAGTAACCTACTAATGTAGCTAAATTAACATTGTCCTGTGTCATAATGGAGGAACTCTAAGCATTCAAGCCAAACAGGAAGCACATTTATTCTAATAGGTTTTCTCACAGCTTTGTGTGTTCATTCTGTGCCAAAATATTCTTGCCAAAAAACAAACAAACAAAACAAATCCCATTCTTGCTACTGAATAAAGGGTTTAATCTAAGGTTAAACTTGTATGTAATGGCTGACTGAAGTCCTAACTGAATGAGGAATGTGGATTTGCTAACTCACCAGGGAGGAAGCGAAGTCCGTGGAGAAGCTGGCGCTCTTGTGAAAAGTCCACCATTAAGTGGGTCATGTTGTCTGTGGCTTTGGGCTTCATGGTGAGGCGAAATGCAGGAGCCATCGTCACCCTGAACCAGACAAATGGCAAGTTTATATAAGTCCATCAACTCATTCGTTTATTTATAGATGCTATTAGTAGCTTTATAGCCATCACTATTAGTATTTTACTACTAATACCACTAAATATGACGTATTCTTAACAAAGCCTTTATGTGATTATTATCACCACACCAATGGTTTGGCCAAGAATCTAATTCACACAGTTATCTTAAATGTATTTTACTCAGCCAAGACATATTTGGTGTTTAATAACTTCGCACTGGAATAATGAGACTAATGTAGATAAAATACATAACCAAACTGTCATTACCGCTTGATTTAAATGATATTGCCAAGCTATGCTTTTATTACATCTGAAATATTATCAGATACCAAATTCTGGTCCAAGATGGCTGGCTCCACTACGTCACAGAGTTCGGCTAGTTTCTAGTTTCAAAATTTTCATAAGTCACATCAGGATGTCTGTGACATCACTGAAGTATGAGAAAGGGCTGATGAAAAAAGATTTCGGGTGACACAGATAAGATAACTATTAGTTAGTCATTCATTCATTTTCTACCGCTTATCCGATCTCAGGCGTCATCGGGCATCAAGGCAGGATACACCCTGGACGGAGTGCCAACCCATCGCAGGGCACACACACACACACACTCTCATTCACTCACGCAATCACACACTACGGACAATTTTCCAGAGATGCCAATCAACCTACCATGCATGTCTTTGGACCGGGGGAGGAAACCGGAGTACCCGGAGGAAACCCCCGAGGCACGGAGGTGTGAGGCGAACGTGCTAACCACTAAGCCACCGTGCCCCCCTTTAGTTAGTCATAATTTAAAAAAATAAACCAAATTTGACAGACACCAAATGTGGCTTAGATGATCTACATTTCCTGTTTGAGGAAAATTATTGACTAAGTTTGGCTAAGTTTGAGTAAGTTATAGAAGTTTCGCTATTGCTTTTAAAAAAAATCATATGCTTTGTGTTTGATATATTGTGTTACTTGTCACGGCCAATTTAAAACAATTTAAATTTGTAATGTAGGTGTAACCACATAAAGGCTTTGCACCACACAGGCTGACACAAGCTCGGACAAACCGTGGGTCAAAAGTCATGCCTCACACACACACGCTTTTTATTTTACTATCCTTTTGGGGACCTTCCATTATCAAAATGATTAATGCAGTTTTTTTATGTTATGCCTAAATCAATCTCTAACCTTAAACTCAGTAGACAAAAGGAAACAAGTGTTTATAAATGAAGCGCACACACACACACACACACACACATACACACAAATAAAGGCAAACTTACCAAATAAAATGTTCATGCTCAAATATAAAGTCAATTTTAGTACAAACCAGACTTAAACTTGTGTGTTTGTGTGTGTAGTGGTACCAGAACACACAGATACACACATGCACATAGCAGGCGTGCTTAGAGACAAGTCAAGACTGTACCGTACCTATCTTTGATCTGTTTGGCAGCCTTGGAGAGGAAAGAAAGAATGAGAGAGGGACAGGGAGAGAAAAACAGGAGCAGTTAGTAGAGTCATGCAGGGTGGAGAGTGAGTATGCAATATTAGTCTGCACTGGACTCTCTCTCTCTCTCACACACACACACGCACACACACACACGCACACACACAAACACACACACACAAAACACAAAGATTAATTTAAAACAAGAGTTTTTTTGTTTACTATTAAAGCAGAAGACCACATAGGGCTACACAGTATATCGTGTCATGTGACCAGCCATGATCAGTGTATCAGTAACATGTGACCAAGCAAGATCTATACATGCATTTAACTCCTATAATTATGGAAATCGGTGATCATACACACATGCGGGTTTAAATAATGAATCACTTATCATATCAGTGACGGTTCATTAGTAAAAACAGTGAGCCACCGCTTTGTAAAGACAGCTGTTCCATTTCCTAGTAATTACCAAGAGTGTAGAGTTACATGAGATTAATATGAAAAGAGAAATCCAACCAGAACAACCTGCATATTCATCTTTATAATCAACACGTGATCTACAAAGGCATCCGTGATATCTACAGACCTTGGTGAACTCGTCCTCGTCTTTGATATCCAGTGCGTGTTGAGCGAACTCCAGCAGCTCTTCTGCACTCTCCAGTGCATTTGTGCTCTGTGTCAGCTGCATCTGATAGAAAGAAAATTATAAAAACGCTAGAGTTAGGATTAGTGTATGTAATTACTAACCCTAGGCTAAGTATTTGTGAACAGTTTTCTTGCCAACAAACATACGATTCTGTTTAGCAGGTTGCTTAATCAGGAGCTTTCTTTTATGGATAGACCACAACCTCAGAATAGCCAGCTTTTTGTTTCTTACCTTTTTTCTGTCAGTAATGTGCATTAATGCTCTAGAGGAAAAAAAATGTAAAAAAAAAAAAATAAAAAATCTTCTTAAAGGAAAATATTTGGCAGAATAACTTATGCCGCAGGCCTTTTTCAGGCTTTAAATATTTGTTAACTTTTAACAAAAAATACTAAATGTCATGCATGTTTTTTTGCCCCAGAGTGTGAGAGCCTAAAGAAACTATGGCATTTAGTATTTTTAATTCAGCTGTGAATTAAAATGAAGGACTTGTGCACATTGCATCATGCAAGCTAACAATTTGTAATTTATCCTTTAGATTATTTTTTCTCTCCCAGACTGTATATTATCAATGTCTGAAAAGTTTGGACGGTTTTGTTTAGTTCTGCCTTTCTTTCTCCCTTTTCCTTTTCCCCTCACCCTTCTCTGGTTCCCACTGGCACGAGAAAAACAAGGGTTACGGTTGACAATGAGGCTGCCAGACACCAGTGCGTTTGTATTTGAATACGGCTCTCTGAGCACGACTCTTTCCGGTCCGTTTACAGACTGGCTGAATGGAAATCGACTTATGGGACATTTTAAATCTGTATAAACAGATTCATTATTCATTTATTTATTTGTAGTTGATTCATTTATTTCTGCAAGTCTGATATAAAATGAGTCAGGACTCTGTTGTCTTTCACTGTGGGATAGATAACCTTACACAGTCCTTTAGTGTTTGAAGATAACGTCTTCAAATTTTAGCTGCTTGGGGCATCTCAGTGGTTTGATTACTTTAAAGACAGAAGCATATGTGGGAAAAAAATAAAAAAAAAAACCCCAAAAAAAACTAAGAAAACTTTTCTATAAAAACATTGTCCCTAGTAGGCGAGGTAAAAACAGAAATACTACAAAAAAAACCCTACAAATTCTTAAAGCCCAGGCAAAAGTGTCTACTTTCATCTCCACCACTTCAGTGATGAACATTAGGACCACAAAACAGGCGCAAATTCCATTTTTGAGGTAAAAACAGAGACAAATTTTGATTTGTAGGTGTTCTGCTTTTGTACACTAAACTTTGTGAATACTGTGGCACCCTGAGACGCCCATTAGAGAACTAATGAGGGCTTGATGGACGTGTAGGAGGCATGTATTTTGTGTAGAGCTGAATGGGTTTGGTTCTACTGGCATGGCTTATCTCTCATCTGGGCCGATTTTACTCATCGGTATTGTCTCTGCTCAGTGAGCTCAGAGAATTGCCCTGGCAGCATAATGACATCACCCAGAATTGACTGAAGATAACCAAACAAACTCCAAGCACACACACATTCACATACACACACCATGTCAAAGTAACCTTTCTGCTATTAGAATCACTTTCATCCTCATGCCGTTACCTGCAGTTCGTGTGATTTCCTGGTCTGTTCTTGCTTTATAGTGCTGGTCATACTCTCCTTAGTCTCTTCCAGGATAGAGAACAGCAGGTCAAACTCCTCTTCTAAGTCAGACACCACCTTGCTGGAGTTAACCTGATCACACCAAACATAAATATTCAATCCTAACCTTTTCATATCAGTTGACACAGTCATGGGGAGAAGAAACTAGAGAGGCCAGTTTGAAAGTTATTTACATTAGCGTTCATTACCACATCCTGCACTTTACCTGAACTCCAGCCAACAGGTGACTCAGCGTCTCGATGAAATTGTGCAGCTCATCATTTTTATTTGCTAGGGTGGTTATTATCCTTTGTAAGGCCTCCTGTATTGGGGAGACAAAGCAAAAGGTAAGATTTGGACAGAAACAATTACACAATAAATTAGTCGCAATTAGTTTATGGTGGTTACATTTGGCAAATGAGGAAATGTAGAAAACACAACATTAATGGCAAGCAAAACTCCACAAACACTTTGTTCTAAACCATTAAAATCATCAGCATTTGATGCTCAGATTTTATTTAAAGAATTCTATGGTACATTTGTCCTCCAAGACGTGTCCTACATATTTACTCATGCAGAAGACCCACGGAGTAAAATCCATCTGAGGCACAAATCAACCGTCGTGCTTAAAATGTACTAGAGATGGACTAAAGTATGTGGAGTCTTGGGCATCTCTTGAACTGTCCACAACAGCACGCTTTACAATTTGCCTTCACTGAAACTAATACAGTTACTACAGGTGTTATAGCTAGTATAGCTACTGTATCTGAAAATCCTGCTCAGTTTCTTATAAGTCTTATACAGAATTAATGCAGCTTCAAAGCTGTTTTGCATAATTGTAGAGTTTGTCCAAGGTCTTTATGGAAGACTAAAAACGTGAAGCTGAGAAAACCAACATTAAGGGTTTTACTTAAGAACCAAAAGGGTGCCATGGTTTGAACTCAGGACTTCCCAGAGCCCAATAAGCTTAAAGATAATGCCGGTAAAGGTATGCTGGTCAGAATGAACACAATTCATCTGTACTAATCACCTGAAAGTCATGTCAAGATACTTACGTTGGTGAGTGTAAACTCACTTGGTGAGTGTAAACTAGACTTGGCTTTTGATTCACTACCAGGCTCTCGCACATACAGCCTCACTCTTGGGACAAAATGATCATCTTCCTGAACTTTCAGGATTTTATCCACATCGCACCAATGGTGTGTGAAAAGTGAGTCTATTTTCTGTGATTAATTGGAGGCTGGCATCTACATATGACTCCCTGATTGTTTCCACTTTTCATAAGCCCAGACCGCTACAGGGAACCCCTATTCTAATCATCTAGTATTATTTTTAAAATACACTACTGGCCAGATTATCAAAGGATTATTAGTCAACAGGTAAATACAGGCTCAGCGCATAGCCTACTGTATGTTCCTCACACACATCCTCTGACCCTAAATACTCAGTGGGGTTTCAGTTAACAGGAGTAAATTGTAGTCATTTGGGCGTTTACATTCAAGAAGCTCCATATATTATATATACCGGATTTACAACACAAACCTCACTACGCTTACACTCTATACCCAATGCCATTTAAACATACAGGCCAATACGTCTTATTGAGATACACTGAAACACAAACCATAAGGACCGTGAGAAGACACTGATCGGGACACACCTATAATTATTACGTGACGTTGCTGTTTTATTGCTGACTTGTTTAATTATTGATTTTTTTTTTAGGGACCAGAGTTCTCACAGCAGACCTTGGGCAAATTATGTAGACCAGGTTACAAGATAACAATTTACCTTCCCTTAGTGCCCCGGTAAAGGAGATGCTAGGCAGATTTAAGGATTAGACTTCTTGGCTATCTTTAGACGAGACGCAACGAGACACTACTGCACTGAAGGAAAGTTGAAATACAAATGAGTGAATAGATTAGGGCAAGTAACCTGGTACAATAAATATGGAAAAGGAAGACTAGGAATTAGTTGCCATTTAGAAATTCCAAAACTGGTAGCAATTTAATTTAATTTATCCTACATATCTAATTGGTTGAATAATTACTATTTAATTAATTTATTTCATGTCCTTTGTAATCACTGTACCATAGTGTTAACCTTTGACAATCCAGTACAATAAATCTAAAAGAGGAACTGTTCTGACATGCTGCAGACACTACAGAGCATGTCCGTGCCAAATAAACTGAACTGCTGTTCATCCCAGGTGATTCATCCCCAGGTCATGATCTTGCTATATCCCTGCACAACGATCTGATCTCCCCTTCAGCCACAGCTCGCAACCTTGGGGTAACCGTGGACAATCAACTCTCCATTTCCTCTCATGTTGCTAATGTGACTCGCTCATGTCGGTTTCTTCTCTACAACATTAGAAGGATTCGGCCATTTCTGTCCACACAGGCTGCTCAGGCACTTGTTCAGTCTCTTGTCATTTCTAGACTGGATTACTGCAATGCACTGCTGGCAGGTCTACCTATGAACGCAATCCGTCCTCTGCAAACGATCCAAAATGCAGCCGCACGGCTTGTTTTCAACCTGCCAAAGTTCTCGCATACCACCCCGCTGCTGCGATTCCCTCCACTGGCTTCCGGTAGCTGCACGCATCAGATACAAAACACTGATGCTGGCCTACAAAGCCAAAAACAGACCAGCTCCCTCTTACCTTAAAGCCCTCATCACTCCTGCACCCCGCACCCTCTGATCTACCAGCACTGCTCGACTGGTTCCACCATCTCTCAGGGTAAGAGGCAAGTATACTACAAGACTCTTCTCTGTTCTGGCACCAAGGTGGTGGAATGAACTTGCCCTAGAGGTCCGGACAGCTGAGTCACTGGCTATTTTCAGGCGGCGGTTGAAGACCTACTTATTCAGGAAACACTTCAACTAGCACTTCTTTCCTTATCTTTTGCATTAAAAAACAAACAAACAAACAAAAAAAAAAACTTGACTTTTTCATTGTAACTTTGAACGAATGTTTTAAACTCATGGTATCTTAAGTATGTAACCTAGTGAGCCAGCACTAATGTACTCGATGTTAGAGATTTAAACACTTATGTATGTCGCTCTGGATAACGGCGTCTGCCAAATGCTGTAAATGTAAATGTAAAAATAAGATAAATAAGAAAACTGTATAATGAATCCGCTCTAACTTCCACCAGTGACATATGAGCAATAATACAGAGCACTCATGGGCTATACATTGACTTAACCATGGATATCTTTTGACCTCTCCCTAAATTCAGCTTGGTCTTATTAAAAGAGCTAACCTAGGACCAGCCCTTAATATCTAAAAGTATTAGCTTAGATAGCAGAACTTATGGTTCTGGCTCTCAAAGCTTTTATTGGGACAGTATTCAATAGGTTATACAGCCATTCCAGTAGCCCAACATCTGGCTATCTTTCATTTACATTTGTCTCATTTATAATACTGGGCAGTTGAGGTTTAAGGGCCTTTGCTCCTGGGCCCAGCAGTGGCAGCTTGGTGGTCATGGGATTCAAACTCATTACCTACGAATCAGCGGTCTATTACCTTAAACACTGAGCTACCAGTGCCCCATGACAAACGTTAACCCTATGTTGGAAGGGTTGATATTGTGAAAAAGTGCTATTTGTCAACAATTGCCCAATACTGGCACAGCAAACATATTTTGTGTGGCTACATTGGCCTTCCTTAGAAAACGTTCACTGAAGTTAACAGGATTGTTAAAAAAGAACGGCACAATGCTGCATAACATATTTGTCACCCAGAATTGATACTGAGTCATTATTATTTTGCTAACCGGGGAGGGTTGAATCTTCAGGAAAGATTCATCCACCCATAACTACTTATCTATGATTATGTAATTACACAAACTAATATTTTTTAAGAAAATATCCTTGCTGAAGCTGTTTTTGTTGTAAAGAGGGTGTCTTTGCTAACACAATTTTAGTAAACAACACGATTAACCACTCGATTTAAGACGCTATGGCTAGTGTAACATTGCGGCTGAATGAAGAAATTCTGAATGTTGATTATCCCTGTGTGTGTCCTGTTCCTCCAAACAGGAATTGAAATAGTTCCAGTGAAAAGTGTGGAAATATGACACAGCAGTTTCCTAAAATATGACAGAGGCTTAGTCTTACTATGTGTATCACAGGACATATTGGCATACGATACACTGCTGTAACCAAAGCAAAGGACATGCATACACTGTTTACACACACACAAAGATTTCCTCTGACCATTGGTGTGTATCGTACACACGTTCACACGGCATTCGGATTTTTCCAATCAGCTTTAACCTCATATATCACCAACTAGTAAAGACATACAGAACCAACGTTTGCTTCTTTAGTTATATTTAGCTAATTAGCTAACAAACAACTAAAGTGTATTTTTAGCTAACCAAAATTTTCTCTCTGCACATTTTAGCAAAAAATCCTATCTCACAAAGTTTAAAACCTGGAAGATCTATGAATTATTATAACGTTATCCCACTTCGAGATCAAGTTTGCTAATACGGATTTACGTACAATATTTTAATTTATGCTTAAGCTAATTTAATTGGCTATAATCTTTGTCCTGGGAAGCAGATGAAGATGGCTGTTATGAAAGAACGTAATATAAATAAAATGTATTATCTTTTCCAAAACATTTTATGATTTGGATACACATGTATGCATGATTTCCTGAGAAAGACTATAACTGTTATGTTAGCTTTATTAGCCTATTAGTAGCTCTGTTGTACACACACTAAATAACATACGGTGTTCCTGCTAACCGAATATGTCTGAGGTAAGTGGAAAACTGTATAAGTTATATTTTTCGGACCTTAAAAGCCGATGACATCATTATATATTGTGAGAATTAGATTTTTTAGGTCTTCCTCTGAGGCCAGTGTCAGCTCAGTGGTTCAGAAATGAAGACTATTGATTCAAATCCCAAGGCTGCCAGAGAGCTGACTCTCCATTTTATACAAAGACAGTATTCACCTCGTTTATATGTCCATATGGATGCAAACATTTAGCAAACAAGTAAATCCTAATTGTCGCAAAAACTCCGGCTCGCAGTATGTGACGCGATTGCTTGAGCTTTTGTGTGTCATTTGTCTTTGTTTTGATCTCTACCCCTGTCATGTCATTGGCTTCTTTGTCATTGGTGTATTACCTAAAGCTATACACCTGTTCTATGTTTAGGCCTTAATGAGTTTGTCTATTCATTCTCTACTGTTTCTATATTTTATTGCTTATTGTGCTTCATTCCCAAGCCTTATTTGTCATATTTTTCAAGGCTTAGTTTCCATATTTCCTAAAATTAGATCCTTGCCCGTTTCTCCATTTTATTTATTCTGAATTTTCCCTACTTGATGTTGCCTGTCTGTGATCTGACCCACACTATGGACTCATAATAAACATCGCAATAAGTGTACACATTAAATATCATCTACAAAATCTAGTTTAACATTCTACGCTTTATTAAAACCTGAAAATGTTGATGCTTCAATACATCGGATGGCAGTGAAATTCAATTCTCCTACCTGCTACTCTCTCCTTCACATAAGTGAATGGGTATAGAGCCTCAAGAAGAGCTAATGCAAAGCTGTCAAGTTACACTTCAGTCCTCTCACTGACTAAATACATGATCGAGTTACCTAGTGAGCCATCTTAATTTCTTACAGCATAAGAATATGCGTATGGACCTAAACAACAAATGCTATATCAAAATGAGTCAATTACATGGTTACACAATCCATGACCAGTTTGAAAAGTAATTAACTGGATTATTTAAGCGCTTTAACCCTTAAGTACTTTAACAGATGTTTCTAAAAGGAAATCTAATTAGTGAACTATGAGCGTACAGATGAGGAGAGGAGAAAACCGGACAGACTAAAGGACTGAAGCGTCACTGTATATCTCACTAGCATCACAATCAGAAAACAGTAAACAGACTTCTTTAAATGAGAATTTACTTTGCAGTAATGAGATGTGAAAATCTTCTAAAAAATATTATATGGACACGAAAACGTAAACACGATGACCTCGATCACGTGTGTAGACTTAAGACATTGTTAAGAGTTTTGGTACACAGAGTTAAGTGCCTTTGTGTGCATCCAAACAATGTGGTGATCTAGTTTGGACATAAAAGCGAGCTCTTATACAGTATAGCGTGATCCATATAAGCATCTTAGCAATATAAAGAAGCTATAATCTTTCCCTCTCTAATGTACAACAATTTAAATGTCATGTGATGTACATGGATTTAAAAAAAAATTATATTTTATCTGCTTTATATTGAGTCAAACCTAGTAAGAAAAAAACAAACAAAAAAAAACTAATTGCACTTTAAATATTGGGTCACTGTTTAAAAGGGTTGAGAACCTTGGGCCGTGCTAATCATCTTAAAGTGTTATTGTCATCACTTCTTATCCTGAATTCTAAATTTTTAATGGCGACGTGTAAGTATCAGGCCAATCCTGTGTAGTATCCCCATTGGTTAAGGATACGAGTAGTTAAGGTGTTGGGCTACCAATCAGAAGGTTGTGAGTTCGATTCCCAGGTCCACCAAGTTGCCACTGTTGGACCCCTGAGCAAGGCCATTAACCTTCAATTATAGGGTTAATAAACGCTCAGCTGTATAAAAATGAGAATGAAAGCCGATCTGGATATAAGGGCGTCTGCTACATGCTGGAAATGTAAACGTTATCAGAGTCGTGTTGGGAACGCTGAGCATGAAGGTGAATGGGACGTGGTACTATAGATCAGAAGGTCATGGGTTCGAATTCCCATGTCCACCAAACTGCCACTGTTGGACTCCTAAGCAAGGCCCTTAACCCTCAATTGCTGAGCACGAAGGTGAATAGGACGTAGCAGCCTAGTGGTTAAAGCATTAGACTATTGATCAGAAGGTCATTGGTTCGATTCCCACGTTCACTGTAGGGCCCATGAGCAAGGCCCTTAACCCTCAGTTGTATAAAAATGAGATAATATAAGGACTAGGATGACATGCATGATATGATATAACAATGGTATAATAGTCCAGTTATATTTTTAATAATCTCCTTACAACAAATCCAGAAAGCAAACATTCAGAACCGTAGCTTGGTTCGACCTTGATTCCGAGTCCCGGATGTAATAATGTAAGTGAATATTATAAGGAGATAAAACTAAACCCCCAGAGAGAATAAACACTGACACTCCCATATTACAGCTTAGGATACAATGTAACCGTCTCAGCGTCATAAACACGTTATTAAACACGCACGTCTCATACTTACTTTCTGAGGGTCCATACCGGGGACTGAAAAACAGCACGAAACGGATTCGGTAACGTTACATGGAGCGGCCAAGTTTCAGCGCGACCAAGAAGCGGATCCGAGTCCTACTGCTGTGTAACAAGGCGGAGCACCGGGCGCATGCGCAGTGCACCAGGAGCGCACCAGGGGCGCACAGACACGCACGCGCGTGCTTTATATTGCCTTACAAATGGCCTAAGGAAGCCTGGGTATTTTATGTCCTCTGGGAATTCATATTTACATTTTTTTTAGATGTGCTTTCATGAGAAAAAGCTCTCAAATTGCTGCACTAAAGTTTGCATTTAAGTTTTTCCAGCACCCAGTATATATATTATTATATTATATGTTTATATAAACGTACTTTTACGTGCACTTTGTAATCTATAAAGCAATGCACAGGCACGATGCACAGATACGAGTGAGACATCTCAGTAATGCGGTTTGCAAATACACTTTTTTGCATGCTGGAAAAAAAAAACAAATACTTTTGTGAACCTAATCCATGCAAATAATTCTATTTATTGCACTGCATTTTTTTCTGCATGAACTCAGATCTGCATGCTGACATCTCTTCTTGCGTGGTGTTACATTTGTACATTTGTACCCACTCTGATTTTATTGCTTGTGGAGCGTCTCGTATGTTTTAGCAGGTCTTTTAGCGCCCCCATGTGTCACAGTGGTGCTATAACACATTCCAAATGAACTCCACTGAGCTGGAACAGTACACGTGCTCTGACGAACCTGATGCAGTTAATCAGCTAATTAACTTCTCATTAGAGCAGGAACAGTAAAATATACAGGACAGAGAATTTTCAGGGAAATTCAGTGCTTTTATGTATTTTATGTAAATTCACGTTATATGATAAGTAAGAAGCTAGATAGATAGATAGATAGATAGATAGATAGAACTTTATTGTCATTATATAGTACAGGTACACAGCAACAAAATGCAGTTTGGCATCAACCAGAAGTGTAAAGAGTAGAAGTTGTGTAAATAGACAAGTGCAGATAAATGTGTGGCATATGTACGGCATGTAATATACAGGTAGTATATATGTAAACATATGTACAGCATGTAATATATATAGGTATATATGTAAACATATGTACAGTGAATAAATATAAAGGCTATAACAGTGCAGAGATGTGTGGACATTGTTGAAATGTACAAGTAAATTGTTCTACGTATGTATGTTCCTGTATCTCCTTCTTGATGGAAGGAGGTTAAACAGTTTGTGACTGGGATGTGAAGAGTCCTTGATGATGTTGTGAGCTACGCGCAGACATCTGCTGTGGTGAAGGTGCTCAATGGCAGGTAGTTGGGTGCCAGTGATGCATTGACACCCTTTGCAGGGCTTTACGTTCACACACAGTGGAGCCTTTGTACCATACAGTGATGGAGTTGGTCAGGATGCTCTAGATGATGCAGAGGTAGAAACTCGTTAACATCCCTGGGGACAGATGAGCTTTCTTAAGTCTCCTCAAGAAGTACAGGCATCGTTGTACCTTCCTAACCATAGCTGGTAAGTGTTCTGGTGCCAGGATAGATCCTTAATTTGGATTCATCTTGCATGTTTATTTGTTTATTTATTTATTTTTACATCCACTCCATGATGACATCATAGGTCACGCATCAGAAATACACAAAAATACAAGATTTTACACAAACACACCGGTAACTTTCTTCTTGTATGAGTTTATTAATGCATATAACATTACATATCTTAAAAATAAACACAAAATGTTAGAAATAAAATAATGAAGCCTGAAATAATGAAATAAATGATAAATAAATAAATCAATTTAAAATGAATTGTTTTAATTTCTCTTTCAAAATCAGTACATCCCAAAATAAAGCCAGATATAATCCACACTACTTTACTAACCAGTATAGACGACATTGTCTATCTGATTGCTGTTTTGGATCATTAGACCACTTTTAGTACACAGGTAATACATTTTCGGCCACATTTTACGACGGTTTTCACGTCTAATCTCGCGATAACTCGGGTTGCTAAGCAACGTCAGAAGAGTCCTCTACTTCTCTAGAAGCAGGAGGATCCGTCGGCTACAAATTACTTCGGTTTATCGTACAACGTCGGTGCACAGGGTTTTATGGTTAAAAGATTATTGTTTTATATCTGTAAATGCGTATAGAAAGGAAAAAAAAAAATCGTCCTTCTAATATAGCAGACCCAGATAGCTCTAAATGCTAGTTAGCTTAGCTGATTAGCTTAGCTGTTTTCTCCTAAGCAGCTAGTTACGTAGCTAACGTTCTGCTAACTGACTACATACTAGGTAGGTCAATTTGAATTATTATTACTATCGTTGTATTAAAACAGACTTTAATAGTTCTAGTAGCCTTGTACTATATTCGTGATGATGGTTTTTTTTTGGACCAATGTATCACCCAATTACTTCAAAAAGGTATTTACAGCCACTAATAATTGAGATTGAGATGTTACTGTGTGCTCCTGACAGATTAAACCATCATGGCAACTCAGAGACCACCATCAGGCAGGCCATTGAGCAGGAGTTCTTTAGTCCCGGGGACTGCAAGACCACCAACTGGTGTCAGACCTCCACAGACAGCGATCAGGGTGGGAACCGGGGTGAGTTGTTCAACAGGATGATCTCAGTTCAGCGGGCAAACATTCAAAGGGTGAACATAAATATTGTGGTGTTTCAATTCATCGAACACGGTCAGTCAGTAGATACTTTGTGTGTCTACCTTCTCATTTAAGATTCCACCCTGATCAAGGGTATTAAAAGGAACTTGTTTAATATCACACTGTGAGACTCACACTGTGAGAACAGAGCATCCAGTTTTAGTGCATCGCAAGAAGACGACATGAATCTAAAGTATAATTCGGTGTAATCTGAACTGTAGTTACCTCTGACCAGACTTTTTACTTGTTTCCCTGTACTGAGAAAAAAAAAAACAGAAATCTTATTCATTATTATTATTATTGCTAAGTCCTTCAGGCAGTTCTGTCAGTCATCATTTAATATGTGTGTGTGTTCATGTGTGTGTCTATAAAATAAATTCTGCTCAAACTAGATAACAGGATGTCTGTTTTATCTTAGGATAAGTCAGACATAAAGTAAAAGACTTTTTTATATAGTTTTTGCACAATCAGGCTCAAATAACTAAAGTGAGGACACAAAACCACAAATTTTTCCCTTTTTGAGTTTATTATTTATATCACAGCACAGTTCAGTACCCAAATCTGATTGGCCAGAAGGTCTACATATATAGATATATATATATTAAAAATCTGCCAGCTCACTTCCAGTTCCATGTGTGTTATATCTTGTAGATGGTGCCAGGTACTGGACGTCCAGGGACCAGGGCTGGACCTATTGCCACCCCGGGTGTGTTATCAGCTCAGATTAAAGTCACTGATCGTCCTGTCACTCAACAGGGTCTCAGTGGAATGAAGACTGGCGGGAAAGGTGCTTCTTCTATTAAATGCAGCATTTAGTGTTGTTTAATTTCTACCTGTATTACAAGCTTTTTGTGGTTAATTTCTTTCTGCAGGACCCCAGAGACAAATCCTGGATAAATCCTACTACCTGGGTTTACTCCGGTGAGCCATTTGTTATCAGTACATTCTAGCTAGAAAGTAGAGAGGGATGTTACATGATGATGATGATGATGATGATGATGATGATGATGTTCAATCCCTCGTGCTCACTCTTTTCCTCGCAGGAGTAAAATAAACGAGCTCACAACAGAGAACAGCAAGCTACAGAAAGAGATTGACGTCTTCAACCAGGAGAACTCGGCTTATCTGTCATATGAAAAAAGGTCACTGGAATTTTATTGCAGTGTTACAGCCTCAAGTTTGATGTATCTTTCTGATGTGTCTTCTCACCCCAAAGCTTTTCACTCTTGCAGAGCCGAAAGCCTGGCTGGAGAAATAAAGGATCTACAGGGACATCTTGCCGACTACAACATGGTACACAACAACACATAACTGCACTAAAGCAATAAATAAACTAACATTAAACAGACACCCTGCGTCTCGATCGGCCGTTTTAAGTGCAAAAAATTTCCAGTGCACTAGACCATTTGCTCTGTAAAAAAAAAATCCCACAATGCACCACAAAAAAACAAAACAAATGCTCACTATGTTCCCCTATCGGGAATGACGTCATATTTTCTGAAGCCTCTCAGCTTCGTGATGGGAAAAAAAAACTCTCAGACAACTTCAAGTTCAAATGTAAGTCATTATTGCTCTGATATGCTTGAATGTCAAGTCAATGTCAAGTCGAGTCTTTTTTTAATATTTGTCAAGCAAGTCTCAAATTTGCGACTTAAGTCTGACTCGAGTCAAGTCATATGACTCGAGTCCCCCATCTCTGGTCAGAAACCTGTGTGATTATGATGTAAACAAATCTTATATATGACATTTAAGCTGTAATATTTGATATGTTCGGGTAGCGAGCGCCAACTAGTGTACACTATATACTGACTCACCACTTAGGGAGCAAGAGAGTCGATTGAGACACAGCCCAAAAAATAAAAAAAATAAGAAAACACACACACACACAGATTAGGAATGATTAGCATTCTGTATTTAAAGTGATTGACTATTGTTTGTGAAACTTTCAGCTGGTTGACAAACTGAACACCAACACAGAAATGGATGAAGTAATGAATGAAATCAGCATGGTAAGCAGCCTTATACGTGTATATATATATATGTTTTTTCTTCAGTTCTTGTGTAGAATTGCAGTGATTTCACATCACATTTCTCTTCACACGTTCAGCTGAAAGTACAGAACGACCGAGAAGCCCAAAGCATAGACGCCATATTCACAGAGAGAAGAGAGTAAGTGCCTCAATTCAGAAACATCTCATAATTCTGTTCTATAAACCGTCCTGTTTCTTCACACTGCGCTGAAATCCTACGGTGTGAATTTTATCCACATGAAAAAACAGGTATTTCATCATTTGTTTAAAAATTTTTTTTTTAATAATTTGGCAACACATACTTTTTATCCATTTATATCATACTGATTATAATAACCGTATTTAATGTATTGGAATGTCATCACATACGTATCTTTAAAAAAATAAGCTGCAGAAATCAAGAAATTATCGGCTGTTACAATCACAAACATTCTCCTTATGGGAAACGTCATCATAATGACGATTATATCATTTATTAGTTATATGTAGTGTCCAGTGAACACATCCCTGTGAATGAGCTTCAACTACCGTCCATGCTGCTCTTATAGATGATTAACGAACACGTTCGAACCAATCAGATTCGAGAATTCAGCAGCATTTTATAAACCCAGATTTCAGCCGTACAGCACGGTTAATGATTAACGTTCACAGCTTGTTAATGGCTGTCTAGCGTCAGCGTGCTATAAAGGAACAGCTTGTACTACGTGTAAGCTGTGTCTATAGACACTTTCTGATACTTACATTTAAACAAACAAATCTTTTTTAATATATATACCAAATTTATGCTGAAACGCAGAGGTTATAGTGTGTAATATATAGAAGAGGGAAGTGTTTTGGCATTCAGGCTGTTTGTGCTGCAAGCATGTAGTCAGAACTAAAAAAAAAGAAATCAATATCAAGTGAGAGAAGTTTTCTTTCAGAACCTGCAATACAAACCGAATACTTCTAGGTGTTTCGTTTGGAAGAATGCATTCGTACGGTTTGTAAAAGAAAGCTACATGTCTTAATGTTCACCTCAGATGGACCTGGTTAAGACCCTGCTTTCTGTTAAACCTTAAACAGTCACATCAGACATCGTCCCTTTTCCTTCAGCAAGGTCGCTCATTTTATATTCCACCCACGTCAGCATGCTCCTTGTAGTACTCAGGCTGAATGTAGCCGTCCTCTATGAAGCCGTCCTCATCCTCGGATGGCCCCGTAAGGCCTTGGTCCAGGTCGTGAGCGCTGGTCTCCGTCTGTTCGGTGTCTAGGCTGAAGTTGGAGTAGCGGCCCGTGTTAAAGATACCGGGATCCTCGGTTTCGTGAAGCCTCTGGTGCCGGTAGTCGAAGAGAATCTTGTACCAGGTTGGCGATTTGACTGCGCACACGATGAACATGGACGTGCAGAGAATGATCACGATCACTCCAGTGAGGAACTTCCAGGAGTTGGTGTTTCCTGACCTGGCATTTTGTTCAGCTTCAGTCAACGTGTGTAAAGCAAGACACATTATGATGTTATTTTTTTTATTTTTTTATGATACTAGTCAATTTTTTGCATTCTTTCTGTGACTGTTAAACTGCACTTCATGCCTTCATGCCATGTCTTGTTATTTTACACAAAGCATCATTGTTCAGCTTTGCTTTTTCCTGCTGTTTGCCTGAACCATTAGAACAGAGCCAATTTTGTTGACCAGCTAAAAGAAAACTTTCTGTTGGAGATACTAAGAAGAATCGCACAGATCTCTGTATCGCAGCTCATTATTTGACTCGCATAACAGACGATTCACGTAAACACTGCACTACGTTAATCATGCTACGATTGCACGCTAATCTGTTATCTTTTGTGTGTAGAAGTAAATTTGGTATCACATGCTTCTTCGTCAGAGGGTTTATTGGTGGATCGAAACCGTAGCTGTAAATGTACAGCTCCGTATTGCGCAAGATATCAAAGGACACTATTTAACCTGTACATTGTTTTGGTATCATCATCGAAATGATGCTAGCTGTATACCTTATGTTTTTTTAATATACTATTTGTATATTACTTCGGTGCTTGTACTTCGGTGCTTTTTCTTTGTTTTTTTTAGCTACAGGATTATTTCATATGCTTGGTGTGTATCAGATATACAAAGACAAAACAAAACACATACAGTACTTACCTTTGCCTGAAATGTTGAGGCTGCTTAATGTGCCCGACTCTTGATGTTGTGAGCTTTGGACTGTAGTAAAGGTTTCTGTGAAAGCTCTGACTGTAGAAGTAGTAGTCGTGGTTTTTGTAGCAGTGACTGTGTTGCGTGTTGCTGGAGGTAGCTGTGTTGGGAATGTTTTGAGCACATCTAGGATTCTTTCTCCAGTCAGGTTTTCTGGAGTGGCGCATGTGACGTTCGGTCCTTAAAATGTTAAACAATTAACAAGTATTATTTACATTTCTTTTTTTGGTAGTCATTTGTAGTGTTATAACCTGGAACTGAAATGCACTTCATTGGGTTTTTATGTGAATCTACACAAAATAACTCATAAAACCGAAGTTAAACGTAGTGATTATTTAAGTATTCATCCCTGATTGCATAAATATTCACTGCTGTGAAATCTTTATACTGTATATAAGCTCCTGTGCATCCGGTGGCCTTCTCATCATTATTAGAATGGAGTTGAATCATCAGTTGTAAGAGAACATGGCTAAACCAATGACATCATGACGATCAAAACTCAGTATCAACTCAGTCTTAAACTTTAAACGTCGCACAAAGCATCAGTAACGGAAGAATATGGATCAACCGAGTAAAAAGGGGAGTTTAGTCAGAGAAGTAAACAAGAGACTAAGGATCATTCTCAGCACCATGCTCCCACCACCATGCTTCACTGTCTTTCTCAGTGAACCGAGTGCTCAGGGTGATGCTATATGTTTGTTTGGTTGTTTTTTTTTTTTTTTTTTAATTATTGTGCAGTATTGTATGTTATTTTGTGTGGATTCTTATCATATAATCCCAGTGACGTCCATTTCAGCTCCTGGTTGTAGCACTACAAAATGCGTCCTAGCATTCCACCAATCCTAATGAATTAATTCGAGTGGATCCTACCTGTGTGTAGTCCCGTTTCATTCATCCACTTCACTAGCGTCAGTAACTCCTGCCTGCAGTTCCACGGATTCAAGCTCAGATCCAGTGTCTTGAGTTTCTTCAAACCTGTGAAAGTCTCATTCCTTATGGTTTGCAGGTTATTCCCGGTTAAATGGAGCGTTTCCAGACTGCCGAGAGCAGAAAAGGCTCCATCAGGCAGCTGCGTTATGAGGTTGTATGAGAGGTCCAGCTCTATCAGATTGGAGTAGTTCCTCAAAGCCTGTATGTCCGAGTCGTTCATCACAATAAGGTTGTGGCGCAGGATTAAATGGGTTATATTTACATTGTAGGTAAGGGGAATGTTTGCCAGTGTCTTATTACTGTCATTGACCTTAAAACAAAAGAAACATAGCGTTGGATTGAGTGTAAGATAAGCGTAGTGAATTAGCTCTGAAGCCAGTTAATATACTGCATCATGCTCGACATTCAGTGTTCACGAGACTCTGAGTTTGTCTTTATACCGGTTCGAAAGCTTCTCCGAATCACTCACCAGGCTTTGAGCTGAAGCTGCCAGTAGAGTCGCCGTCCACAGCACGAGCACCTCTTTCACCATCATGATCATTTAACAACCTGTGAGAACACACCAGAATCACACCATAACAACTACTGTTGTCGTCCACACATCAGTGTATCTCTTCAGACAAAGGCGTTATTATGCATCCACAGAGCTCAGCTGCTTCAGACAGATGACTATGAGAATAATAATCAAACTCACTAAGAACAAGGCCACGAATAGAGGACAAAGGGACGCTTTGTGCACATGGGTTGATCCTGTAGGCGCATACTGGTGCATGCTGTCTTCCCGTGTGCCTCTGCTTATGGGCTTCTTTTTTTTTTTTTAAAGTGTTATCTGCTGTCAACCACAAAGCCACTCGAAAGCAAGCCCAAAGGGGAACAACGTAGACCCGGGCTCTTGGCGGATAAAGATATAAAGATCTCGCAGTATTTTAACCGGTCTTACAAGTCTATGATACAAGGATGGGCTCGTCGTCATCTCGGGCATCTTTTCACACAGATGACGATTTCTTTATGAACTGCGTCTTTTGTTACATCAGTATGCAAATTGGGATATCATTAGTGCATAATTTTATTGCCTTAATGATGATATAATGAAGGTATTAAAGGTTAATTGGTTAGCGGTCACTCGCATCTGAATCTCTTGGAAAGTATTATTTAAAAATTTCCTTCGCAAAAATGTCAAATATATTGTACACTACATTAAAAAGTCTAAGCCATACTAACATATCGCTCCATTTTATTTTTATTTTTAAATATTAAAACTAAGTCATGTCGGCCATATAGTGGGTGTTTGAAACGATCCCAAACCGTGATCCTTTTAAATGCAACACATCACCAGGTGTAGCCTCACATTTTGCCCAAACTTTGACCTTATAATACCTTATAATAGATTCATGAACACTTTTTTATATTCCAACATTTGTATTGCTTTCTTTATTCCATGTGGACAACAGCTTTTTCATTCCCTAGATACTTCTCCTTACAGCTACGTCCCTAAATCTAATCTAATTTATTGAATAAAAACAAACATTTATAATACTTCCAGAATGACATGATTTATGGAAAAAAGCTTTTAAATTTAGCGTTAAGAGACTTACCCTGAAGCCGGTCACGTAACAGGCAGCAGAGACTCTGGAACTTAAGAGTGTTGAAATAGTTCTTCAAGGAACTGAGCTACATAAAGAACCTTTGCTCTGTGTGATAAAAGAAAGAAATTTAGCCTCCTGGCTAAAGATTCACTGTTAAGTGTCAGCCGACTAGATAGAGAGCTCGTTGTAAAAGATTTATGGGAAATGTCTTGGTCGTAATTCCAAGCAATGCTACCTAAATTCTATCATGTGATCTTGAGCTACGTGGTTTTGATATAGAAATGTGTTTTCCCCGATTCTTAAACTTTTACGTGATGTACAGTATGTGTGGCAACCTCGGACAACCCTTGGGAAAATTTTGTACTTTATACTTTATATAGTTCTGAAATGTAAGAACTTTCTGAAATCTGGTTCTTTTGCATGTAAAGTTCAAGCATTTTAAAACATGGTTCGTTATAAAAGTGACCTCAGGAGCATTCTGGACAATAATTAGTTTAAGTTTCTTTGATCTAACTCGATCTAAATATTAAAATGTGAGAAGAAATCACACTTAGTTATCTTTTACGGAGCCTAATTGTATTTTTTTTTTTTTTTTTACTACTACGATTGAATACAAATATTTTCATATTTTCATTTTCAAAAATTTATATTGCATTTATGTTCTCAAAGTGAGTTCTGGACATATCCAGCTCAATATTAATGCCCAGGGATTGGATCAGGATTATTTTCAGGCTACACACACACACACATACACACACACACACACACACACACACACATACACACAGTGATTTTACCGCTGCAACTTTCCAGTCACTGTACTATGAAGTCACCAGTACCTGCTCCTACTAGTGGTTGTCATAGTAACAATGGTTGCCAGTGGCTGGAGCAACTAGCATTGCACCCACTAGTTAAGAAAATCTGGCAGTGTTTATCTGCATCATATCATAGGAGCTGAAGGAGAAGCAGTGTGCGCTCTTTTCCACAGATCACGTGCGCTCTAGTGTAAAAAGTTGAACTTTTCTCGTATATAGTCGTGAACGCTTGCTGTCCTCATGTTGTTAGCTCTCACTGACCATGAACAATCTCCGATTTCTTTGTCACTGTGTCGCTGTATGTGTGAACTCGCTTTCCATAAATTTAACATTGCTGTTTAGAGCCTAGTTATAGCCTCACTTCCTACTAAATCTGGCTTGAAATGCATGAAACCTAAACGGTCCCTTTTCCCTCTGTCTCAGGAAGGAGGACTCGATCCATGCTATAGAGGAAGAGATAGAAAGGGAGAAGCAGGCAGCAGATGACATCGTGAAACAAATGCCTCCAGAGAAACAAGCCAAGTATGCTGAGATGAAAGCCGTCAACAAGGAGCTGCTACAGGTCGGCTTAAAGACATTCAGAACAAATTTCACATCACTGATATTTCGTGGCCAACAGAATAAGTAACAAGCAGCTATATGCAGGAGAACAGTAGCTAATTAGCTTCGGGTGTCACAGAGGAACTGTGAATGTATGAAGTACGAGCTTTATTCTTGTAAATGATTTGAAGTTTATTGCTCTCTATTCCACCACCTACAGGAACTGGCAGCACGGCAGGACGAGCTGGACACACTGATGACCAGAAAGGAAACATTAGAGGCTGTGAGTGGACTCCTCACACCTGACACACACACACACACACACACACACACTTTATTTTTAGACCTGAAACCCAAAAGAATGTTTTCTCTATGTCTCAGTTTCTTTCTTTCTTTCTTTCTTTCTTTCTTTAGGATTTGGAGCACAGTCAGGTGAAGCAGGAGGCCGTGGTGCTATACGAGCGGCTGCACGACCTGGAGCTGCGCCGAGACGCCCTGGAGGCTGAAGAAAAGAACGTGATCTCTCCACAGGAGGAAAGAGAACGTTTGCTGAAACAGGTCAACACATCCCCTGTTCACCCTCATCCTCTCTTTAAAGCCAGTATCACAGATTCACACAGGACTTCGAATTCACACAACAGATTTACGTCCACTTTCCCTTTCAGGTGAAAGAAGATAATCAGGAAATCGCCAGCATGGAGCGGCAGTAAGTAAGCTTATTTTTGACATGATCATCGACGGAACATTAAATGGGCCGAACTGAAAACGTTCCTCGTGTTTACTCAGACTGACTGAAACGCGGGAGAAAATCAACCGGCTCGCGGAAGAGTTGCGACAGCTTGACATGGACATGGAGGACCATCAAGGTATGGTACAACCACATCATCTCCTACAGACAAACATCTCACCTGACTACTGTGTGAGATATTACAGAATCAGATCTGAGTCGTCTGTGATCGTGTGTATAGAGAACAGCGCCCTCTCATGTTCAAAGTGCCTCATAAGATCACATCTGTAATTCGGATCAACAATTCTGAACATGTTCCGTGCAATAATTCTATATATTAATTACCAATAAACACACAATGTAATTTTGAATCGTTTTACAATCGATTCATTTTTTATAACTCCAGCTGGAACTAGAAATCAAATCACTTCACAATGAACACATTTTAAAAACATGGAAATCGGTACTAAATAAACAGCTTTATGGATGTATTTTTTGATCATTGAGGTTAATAAACTGCCTATAATTATATAAAGGGGTCACAGACTTTCTTTACGAAGCCCATTATCAAAAGATATGATCTTATACACTTGAAACAACCTTTAAAATTATTCATTAAGATGTGATGGAGGGATGTTCATTTTGATCTTGTTGACAAAGCCCGGTGTTAAGAATCTTCCTTTTTACTATCATATAGAGAAATAGCGAATATCTAAAGTCTAGGTATCGGACCCTCTGAGTGAAGCGTCTGAACATCGAGGCTCTCGACTGTCTCTAACAGGCAGCACACAGAAAAATGATCTGTCCAGAAGTGCAGACACTTATGTCTCCAACACAGTTCATGATATACAGAATTTCTGGGAAAGCCCCCGGGACAGATATTGTGAAGGTTTCAGTGTGTAAGTACTCAGCAATTAGCCTTTGTTTTCTCTAGAGACTGTTTGCCCTGAGCGGACCTAAATCCTTAAGTGCTTTTGGGCGGTTTCCAAAAACTTCATGCATCACTCCTGGATAGTGTCTAGACTACTGTAGAGAAGATACAGTGACACAGAAGAGATGGAGATGTGTGTGTGTGTGTGTGTGAGAGAGAGAGAGCAGTCAGACCCCATCTGCCCATTGTAGAGAGGAAGTGGACGCAGCAGATTCATTGTACAGCTCGATCTAAAATACACAGCCACAAAGCATACTTACGCACAGCATGTCGCCCTGTTATGTTGGTTTACGTCGAGCCGTCTAGCTGTTTTTCCTTATTGTTTCCTCTCCTTTCTTTTTCCCCATTGTGTGTGCGTGTGTGTCGTTTTTCCTTCTCTCTTTCTCGCTGTGTTCATTTCAAGATGGTAAGATTATTTCCATATGTCCCTGTATGTGTTAGTTTCAGTATTTACAGTGTAATTACTATTATGAGTATGAGTCTTGTGCCAAAGTTTATTAGCTAACAATTTGTTGTTGTTGTTTTTTTTTTTATTATACAAACCTTTGCTTTATTAACAGGTGAACGAACCCAAAAGTATAAAGAGTTGCAGAAAAAAGAAGAGGAAATCGACGGTGAGTGGAGCGTAAACTTCCTGCTTTTGCTTGAAGTGTAATAACATGTGAGTGGCTGCTGGGGTAATTTTTCTGTTTTTATTTATTTATTATTTGTGTATGTTTTCACAGCTTACCTGGAGGCGTTCGACGCAAACCGAGCTCAGGAGATGGAGCACATTAAGGAGTCCCAGGCCAGCATCGTGGCTCTGCTGGAGCAGTCTAGCAGGGTAGAAAACTGCAGCATGTACAGCTTTAATCTCTGATGCTTACCTGTGAAACCTACCAGCTTGTAGTGTAGAAGCTGTTTTTAATCCATTATATGTAGACCCGTTGTTTGGCTTTGGTGTCGGTGAGGTCAGGGTGAGGTCAGGGTGATAAAAGCCTTCTGTTTTTCTTTCAGATGATGAATCGTATGAATCAGCTGTCGGCCATCAGTCCCCATGAGCTCAAGTCCATGCAGGAGGACCTCAGCTTTAAAGAGACTGAGATGCAGAAATCTCAGAGTACAGCCAAGGGACTGTCTTCTGGTCAGACACACACACACACACACACATTATACACACACCATACATATTAGGCATTATAGGGTAAAACCGGTACTCCAGTTTATTTCTCCATTGCAAAGCATTGTAGGATGATCCGCAGTGAGTGAATGGTGTGTAAGCGTGTGCCATTTTGCCCGGTGATGATTTGGCACTTCATCCAGGTTGTCCCTCACCACGTAGGATAGACGTGCAACAGAAATGGATGGATGGATGGATGGATGGATGGATGGATGCTCTCACTCCCCCACGCTCTCCCTTAAATGCATCTCCTTCCTATTGCACATTATTTCCCAGCTATTTGCAATTTTTTAAATTAAATCAAGTTTCTACATAGCTACATGTTGTGGTACATTGTGGTGCGTTCTTTCACAACATAATAGATCTCCGTTGCAACTGCAGATGACCTGTAATAATAAAGGAATAAAGGAACGGCCACACATGTGCTCGTCCCCAGAGGAAGCTAACTCAAACCGAATCAAGGTGACCAATCGGTCAGTTACACTGCTCATGTCCACTCCCCAGTTCCACATCCTTCTCCTTTACTCCCTGCTATGTGTGTCTAAATAGTGGCTGAAGCGCAGCCAAGAGGCTTTCCTTCCTTTGTGTATAAGACACCTTGGAGCTGCCGTATCCCTCCCACTCCTCAGTATCGTCTTATCTCCACAGCGCTGCCCCATTTCCTTCACCGCGCTCTATTCTCAGGACCACCAGGCATTGTTCCTCCACACCCTGTTTGTTTATCTTCTAGCAGTGCACTTTCATAGCCGCTGAAAAGCAGCGCAGGGGAATGCCTCGCAGCTTGGCTTTAACGGAAGAGGCTGCAGGAGACCAGAAGAAAGCCGGCGGGGATTAATTTGTCATGCTGTTGCACATAATTTCATTCATTAGCAAAGTCAACGTTTCGGGATGATCTATTTCTTTAAATAAATGGTTTGGTGGAAAAATGTCTTTACACGTGTACAGTATATGAACACATGTCTAGCTTCAAAAACATAGTTAAATATCGCAATAAAGTATTTTTAAGAAAACAAAGACGACCGCTTTCGTAACCTTGCAGCGTACGAAGGAGTTCATGAAGGTCCGGTTCCCTGAAATTCTTTACAAATAGTTTGTGAAGTTTTGCATAAACACCACCATGACTCATTAGTCATATAGACAGAGTTACAGCGGGTAAAATAAGAATTGAACACGTCACCATTTTTCTCAGTAAATTTCATTTCTAAAGGTGCTATTGACATGAAATTTTCACCAGATGTTGGTAACAAGCCATACAATCCACACATGCAAGAAATCGAACCATAGATGTCCGTAAATTAAGTTATGTTTAATAATGTTGTCACATGTCTATGTGAGGCTTTGGAAAGTGTTTGTATTGCAGGAAAAAAGGTGGACGTGCAGAGGTAAAGATGCAGAACAAACACGTGAATAGCAGAATTAATTAGCAAAATCCCTGTTTAAAATATCCATTACAAAATAATCTGTGTAAATTGTGTGTGTGTGTGTGTGTGTGTGTGAGAGAGAGAGAGAGAGAGAGAGAGAGAGAGAGAGAAGGCGATTAGCTCGGGTTGTAAGTAAAAGAAACCCCTAAGAGGAGGAAGCAGCAGAGAATGCTCAGAAATGCTGACAG
Source organism: Tachysurus vachellii (assembly GCF_030014155.1). Taxonomy (NCBI): domain Eukaryota; kingdom Metazoa; phylum Chordata; class Actinopteri; order Siluriformes; family Bagridae; genus Tachysurus; species Tachysurus vachellii. The sequence continues at coordinate 13,519,689 of NC_083485.1, forward strand.
GGCATTTTGATTACACCGTACATACTACACACATACACACATGCCCCACTCTCTCCAAACACAGAAGCGGGACTGTTGCCTATCAGGAGGAACTGGCCCTTTTCCCCTTCCTGTCTCCCCAAACCCACAAGAGCTGTGCAAACTGAAGAACCAGCCACTAGAGAGCATTTCCAGTGGGAAAAAGTCAACAGATAGTGATTGTGCTTTGCTTCCATGTTGTATAACCGAGCTTTTACACAGCAAAGCACAGGGTCCTCGATTTGCTTAGCTCTGTGTAACTGTCCTTGCACTCTTAACACACACACACACACACACACACACACACACACACACACACACACACACACACCCATATGCCTAGTGTCCTTTTACCTGATATCAGAAAGCCTTAGTGCTTGTGATGAGCACAATCAGCACAAATGCTCTTTAGGAAAAAAAAAAAAAGCGACTCGGGATAATCCAAGTTTTCAAACAGAAATATTCTGAGATTCAAAGTTCAAACTGAGGCTGAGGTGAAAGGTCACATCTGTGATTTAGCAGCAATGGAACATCATACCATATTTTTGTTGTTGTTGCTTTTCTATGGTGTAAATGATCTATCATGACAGAGTGCTAGTAGAACGATTGTGCCACCATGGAAAAAAAATAAACAGTAGAAAAGTATAAAATGAAAACTTTGTATACAGAAATGCATTTTAACAACCAGCAAAGTACTTCTCTCTGTTAGGAACCATTTTGTTCTCATTTTTAAAAATTAATTAAAATTTTTATTTATACTTTTTAATTTTACTTTTGCTTTTTCCTTTTTTGTTTTTAGTTTTTCCTTTTAGTTTTTCCTTTTGCTTTTTAGTTTTTAGTTTTTACTTTTGCTTTTTAGTTTTTACTTTTACTTTTGCTTTTTAGTTTTTACTTTTACTTTTTATTTTTACTTTTAGTTTTTACTTTTAGTTTTTACTTTTGCTTTTTAGTTTTTACTTTTGCTTTTTAGTTTTTACTTTTACTTTTTACTTTTACTTTTACTTTTAAAGTGTAAAATCATGATGTAAAAACATTTAAATCTAGATAAAAAACCGCTGCATGTCTGTGGTATAATAATACATGCAATCTTAGGAAAATAATCTGTAAAAGTAGCTCTTTGTTGATTCATTTTCTACAACAGTACACTCCCAAATGTCATTCCTTATAAATAATATTAAATAATAATAGAAAATGTTCTATATTATATCAAATATTGATATACAGCACACATGAGATTAGATTACTGTATTAAGATTGTTGTGTGTATGTGTGTGTGTGTGTTCAGAGTGTGAGCGTCTGCAGCAGGACCTGCTGAATGTAGAACGTCTGGAAGGGAAAGTGCAGGCAGAGATGAACTCTCTGAAAGAAAAGATCCAGGAGATGAGTGAAGGACTGAAGATGTACAGGGATCTGGACGCCCTGAAGGCCTCCGGAGATCAGAAGATGAAGGTAGCTGACTCATGTGTAACAACAGTCATTTGTTTTGCCTTTACGCTTAAAATCATAATCCACCCAAAATAGTTTCTCCGTAACGACGTGAGATAAGCGTCTCTCTCCTCATAAATCGAGTCTTCTCAGGAAGAATATGTATATAATTATGTCTTTTCCTCCGGTTAGCAGGCCGTGTTCAGTGACACACACGTTTCCTCTGATAGTAATACAAGCTCTCTGTAGCATAAACACAGATATCAGCTGCTCAAGCTTTTCTGTAGGACCTGGTGCACTTAACTCACAAGGGCATTTTGCCTGAAACAGGATGCACATTTTTTTCCCCTGAAACGTCTCCCATTAGGCGTTCACGATTCTTCCTCTGCGGAAAGCGCATAGTAGCTCAAGGGTCACGCGTACACGGAGCGTCACAGAGTCAAATAACCTGAGTCAGTTTTAAAAAACAGCCAAATTATGAACGAATACCTCTTCTGATATAGATACAGTTTGACAAGTCACATTTCCAACAGGCTGATTTAGGAAATCGAAGTCAGATTTAATTACTGACGTGTTTCTGTTACGTTCAGCGTATAGGTTTCTAAAACAACAGGATATTTTCACGGATCTGGCAAAATAAAATTAAAAGCTCTGCCATAGCTTAACATTGCTGGGAATCGCGCATTTCAAATAAGCAGATACATGATGTCATTTCCAGTAAGAGAACATAGTGAGCATCGATGTTTTTTACATCGTACCAGTGTACCAGTGTACAGGAAATCGATTTTGGATTGAGACGCAGCCCTGTGTCACATCTTACAGCCTTTAACATAAAATTCCCAGATTCTGAAGTCCCTGTGAACGAGTCCATGCGTCGATATAGACATCAGAACATATTAGAACTAACATAAATGTAAAATATATAAATATAAATCCATACGTGACTGAGCGGCTGCACCTTCTGACCAATCAAATCAAATAAAAACTTATTTGTCACATACACATGTCGTGACACGTGGCCTAATGGTTAGAGAGTCTGACTCTTGAGCAAGGTACCGAACCCCCCAACTGCTCCCTGGCCGCCGCAGCATAAATGGCTGCCCACTGCTCCGGGTGTGTGTGTTCACGATGTGTGTGTGTGTTCACTGCTGTGTGTGTGCACTTTGGATGGGTTAAACGCAGAGAACAAATTCTGAGTCTGGGTCACCGTATGTCACTTCACTCAATCAGATTTGAGAATGAAGAAATCCTGGACACTTATGTTTATGTTTTCAGATGTTGCAGGAAGAACGAGTCTCTCTAATGGAGAGGAGAGATGCCTTTAAGAAGATTAATCAAACGATGAATCAGGAATACGAGGCTCTTGCAGCACAGCTGCAGGAGAACGAGACTCACACACAGGTCAGACACACACACACTTTAACATGCAGCATCCTTACAGTTTTAATTAACAGTTTTAATTTTGCATGTATTTCTCCCTAATCTCACTATATTGTTAAAGCAGTTCCTTTACTGTACGATTTTTTTATTTTTTTTGTGTTAACACCCAGCAAGCAACTTTATTGTGTCCCACCACCGCATTATTTCTGGGTGGAGTATCGTTTCCTGATGCATGTCCTCTTATATAGGCTAAAGGTCCAGGCTCCCAGTCTTCACAACAGTCTTGGCAACACACCTCTGTGGCTATCTATAGAGGAAACGGTTCTGTCCAGCCAGCACATTTACGCTGTTGTTGTGCTGAGAGAGCGGGCGACGATCATGTCCTTAGATACTCCAAGCGTACCCATACATGTATTGTGCTTGGATGAGCTGGCACATTTCCCATGCCCACTTAATCTTTATGAAATGCTTTTGTTATGATAAGAACCTTTTAGGGAGAGTCGCCACAGTGCTATTGCTCCTGGAAGCTCATCGGAAAATCCGAGTTAGCATTAAACACATGAAGGGAAAGAGTTAATGTAAGAATCTAGCGCGTATGGCACATACGACTGGTTTACTGTGGGGAAAGTTGGATATTCAAAGAATCATATGATGAGTGACATTAAAAAAAAAAAAAAAAAATCTTTTACAATTTGCTTTTAACTCCATTGATGATCTATAAATGACTAAATGACATTGATGACTATAAATGTCTCTCGTTTGTCCTGCAGCTGACAAATCTGGAAAGGAAGTGGCAACACCTTGAACAGAACAACTTCGTTATGAAAGAGTGTATCCTTAAACGTCATTCATTTAGCATCCACGCTAAGAACGATCCCGACATCAGACTTGGTTTATCTTTAAGAGCTTTCTCCTGGTCAAGGTTGCGTTGGATTTGGCATCAGGCAGGAATTTACTCTGAATAATACACCAGGTCGTTGTTACGCACGCACACATTAACACATAGGTGCAGTTTAGCATCACCAGTACGTCTAAGGGTGTACGCCGTACGGCAAAAAGTTTGTGGACACAACACATGACCATCACAGATGGGGTTTCAGTCCCTTTGCTGGTATTATCACCTTTTATTTTCTGGAAACACTGGACTAGATTTTTCCACCGCATTTGCTGAATTTGGGGACGAATTCCATATGAATGTGATGGTCAGACGTATCTACAGACTTTTGGCCGTGTGTGTATGTCTGGGAGGTGGGAGGAAACCAGAGAACCCAGAAGAAGCCTTACTCTTATATTGATCCCAAACGGTCTGCACACAGTTCATTTATATATCCAGTCTTAGCCTCAACACTTTATCCACAAATACCTGCAAATGCAGTCCTGTAACCATGACAACTCTGCTTCTGTAAAGCCCTGAATCTTTTCATTTCTTAGGATTCATTCGTTCTTATTTTCAAAGTTCTTTATTACAATTTACTGCAATTTGCTTTATGCTAATTCTTTTAGAAATATGGGTTCTCTGTGGATATGGTGGGAATTTTATTTTATTATTTTTTTTATTTATTTATTTATTTTTTGCTGTTTGACCACAACAGGTGGTTTCAGTTAGCAGCGTACAATCTTTCTTTAACTCCCCAACCACCAGTCATCGCCTCTAAAGGCATGGAGAGCGATTACCGGCCCGTGAAGAAGAATGTCACCAAGCAGCTGTCGGAATACAATAAGATCATCATGGATGCTTTGCAGGGCACCAAAAACTGAGCGACACTTCCTGCCTCCCTCGGCCACCTCTACGGCTCTGCGACTTCATCACTGACTCACTTCCCCTGCAGGACTTCTCTCCTACTCAACATTCCAAAGGCATGGCGCACGTGCCGTAGAGATTAGAGACCGTCCCACGGGTGAAAAAAACACACTCTATCTTTCTCTGATTTATCCTTGACAGCCCTTTGATGGCAAATACATGGACACAGAGCGGCATAGAGAAGAGTTAAGAGTAGGAAACTAAATCAACTATATGGATCTTTATACTGGAATATTATTTTATTAATAATTAGAAATAAATACTTTGATTGGAAAACTTTGAGGATGTAAATTTCAAATAAAACTCTAAATCTCTAAATTGCGCCATAGTAAATTATACACTCAATTCAATCTGAGTACTTTAACATGCATCAGAGTCTCGTTTGAAATTTTGGGACGGTGGAATTTTACTTTTTTTCCGTAAAGTACGATGCATTCCGAATGAAGCTTTATTTCCTTGATTGCTGCAACATGCTGTGTTATGAATCAATGTTCTGTTTAGTCTGTGAATGATGTTTTAGGAAACAATGGCACGATGTGTCATTTCCAGATTTTGGCGAGTCTCAGGCATCGGGGCAGTAAGGGGTTAATGGCAGACAGGAAGAGCGCTGGCTGATAACACTATTGTTTTAATGTTATTGGTTTCCGCTTTGCTTTATCAGAGAAGGGGGTTGCCCAGTGTTCTCCTCAAATTCATGGCTCTCTCATCCTCTCACCCACCCAGTCGTCTGCCTCGTGTGTGCACACTCAGAGCCTCTGTCCTCTCTCATAAACACCTCCTGTGTGTGTGTGTGTGTGTGTGTGTGTGTGTGTGTGTGTGTGTGTGTGTGTGTGTGTGTGTGTGTGTGTGTGTTTTCCCCCTCAGAAACATGATCTTCATCCTTTCCCCCATTACACAAGCCCCTCACATGGATTGCAGCCAGGGGTGTAAGAGACACAGTGGCAGTAGGGCTGGTGCTAGAGGTCAGGTGCAAGAGCTCTCAAGCCAGTGTTTATATACAGTTGAGGCCAAAATTATTAGCCCCCTTATGAAATTAGACAAAACTCTTGATTTCTCCATGGAAATGACCATTAACAACAAGTGTTTTATAGTGTGTTTGTTTCCAAAATAACAAAGACAAAATCTCCACTAAGTTTGATTAGGATATTTAATTGAAATAGTGAGTTGAAACAAGAAAGGGCAAAAATGAAACGTCCAAAATTATTAGCCCCCGGTCATTAATAGTCAATAGTGAACCCTTTCTGAGCCACAACTGACAACAACCTCTTAGAGTAGTTCTTTACTAGGTTGGCACAGGTTTCCTGAGGGATTTTAGCCCATTCTTCCATTGCAAATTGCTCCAGCTGGTCCAAATTACGTGGTTTCCGAGCATGGACATTCACTTTGAGCACTCGCCACAGATTCTCAATAGGATTGAGGTCTGGGCTCTGTGCGGGCCACTCCAGGACCTTTGTTTTGGTATCCTTCAGGAACTGTTGGACCAATTTCGATGTATGCTTTGGGTCATTGTCTTGTTGGAAGACCCAGCGACGACCTAAGGCTAGACTACGAGCAGATTTCTGCATATTATCCCTCAAAATGTCAACATAATTTTCTTTTTTCATGATGCCATGCACCCGAACAAGGCTCCCTGTGCCTGAAGCTGCAAAACAGCCCCACAGCATGATGCTCCCACCACCATGTTTAACTGTGGGAACTGTGTTCTTAGGGTTGAAGGCCTCACCCTTTCTTCGCCAAACATAAGCAACATCCATGTGCCCAAACAGTTCCAGTTTAGTCTCATCAGACCAAAGCACAGACTCCCAAAACTCATCTTTACCTTTCAAATGTTCACGGGCAAACCTCAGTCTAGCTGTGATGTGCCGCTGTTTGAGTAAAGGGGTTCTTCTGGGACGATGGCCCTGAAGCCCACCACGATGAAGAGCCCTCACAACTGTGTTCCTTGAAACATCAACTCCAGAAGAGGCCAGGTCAGCAACAATCATCTTGGCAGATGTCTGGGGCATCTTGCTGATATCTCTGACTATTTTCCTCTCCAGGGTTCTTGAAATCTTGCGCTTACGACCACGCCCAGGTTTGTTTCTTACAGAATTTGTCTCCTTGTACTTGGCAATGATGCAACGTACGGCGGTTCTAGACACTGTGAAAAGCTTGGAAATGGCAGTATAGCCTTCCCCCTTATCATGAGCCTCCACTATCTTCTTTCTGAGCTCAAGACTGATTTCCTTTGTCTTTGGCATGGTGAGTAAAAGTAGTCTCTCCCAATAATGTGTTCAAGTGCCCTGTTCCTTGGAGTCCTTTAATGCTGATTGAATGCCCAGGTGTTGTTAGGAAGCCAATTGACTGCACAGGTGTGGTTTGAAAGCTGATTGATTAATTAGGTGTGTTTTGAAAGCTGATTGATTAATTGGGTGTGTTTTGAAAGCAAATATTCACAAGGGGCTAATATTTTTGACCACCCCATTTTCACTATATTTGATTATAAAGCAAGCCTAAAAATGTATTTTATATTCCAAAATGTACCAAAAGCTACTAAATAGCACTGGCGAATGTTTGATTATATCAAGTTTTATCAATGCTGCAAACATTGGAAAGATCTTTAGGAAAATGTTCCAAAATTCCTGGGGGGCTAATAATTTTGGCCTCAACTGTATATTTTATATATATTGCCCCTGTTGCTTTTTTCACCCCAAAAATACCAAAAAAGCTATAACCGTACTTCATTCTGAATTTGAACATCAGTCCAGAATCTAAAATCTGAGTCAAGTCATTGCTACCAGGATGATAACTGAATTCATGACCCTGAGGTGAAGCCCTTAACCACTGGGTGTGAGACAGACAGACAGACAGACAGACAGACAGACAGACAGACAGACAGACAGACAGACAGACAGACAGACAGACAGACAGACAGACAGACAGACAGACAGACAGACAGACAGACAGACAGACAGACAGACAGACAGACAGACAGACAGACAGACAGACAGACAGACAGACAATAAGCTTATATATAAAAGAAAGAGGAAAGGAGGGAGAGAGGAAGAGAGTACATAGACTTATATTTGGAAGAAGGAGTGAAAGATACGGAATACGGAATGGGGTAGAAAGAGGAAAAAAGAAAGATGGTGTGAGAGGGTGAGAGAGAGAGAGAGAGAGATCGAGAGAAAGTATATATGTCTATAATGTCTCACATCATCTGTATTGTCTTGTATAGTCTGCTTTATTCTGTCTTGTATAGTCCAAGCTAAATGTATAATATAATGTTGTTTATGTCTGTACTTTTGAGAGTCACAATCAGCTGAGAGAGAGAGCGAGAGAGAGCGAGAGAGAGAGAGTGAGAGAGAGAGCAAGAGAGAGAGAGAGCAAGAGAGAGAGAGAGCAAGAGAGAGAGAGAGCAACATAAGCCACACACTTACTCTTTATAAGAGTTCTTTACTCTTTATACACTCTTTATAGCATTATATCTTATGATTGGTAATTCGGTGGAAAAAGCTACTTTTAAGTTGTCTGGGACGGGAATCTGGAGGGTCTTTGGTCATCTGTAAGAGAGCAACTGCTGCAAAACTCTGTCAATCAAACTTTACCCAACTCTTTGACCTCACGTCCCTCAGGGAAAATCACACAGCAACGACCCTTCAGCTCCAATCACCATCCTTCACTACCCTTTTAGAAGCAGCTTTGACTCATAGTGACTTTTGGGAAGACAGAAGAAATAATAAACATTTTCATGTTTATTGTTAAACATGAAAGTTGAGTTTTTTTTTTGGAACCTTTTGGATATTTTGTTCTCAGGGAGGTTACGACACACACATACATACACGCTCTGTCTGTAGCTAGCTTCTCTACTGAAATGTATTGTAATTGGCTCTAATGTGTATTCCAGTCTATAATGAAACCATACACACACACACACACACACACACACACACACATAAATATCGTATTAGAACCGCCAAAAGCATGTCAAGTTTTAATGCCCTCCAGGTAACACTTGTACACACTGGCTTTGTCCCAGGCAGCTGTGTAGCTTAAGTAGGGCGTGAAGGAGGAAAAACTGGGATACACACACACACACACACACACTCACACACACAGACAGACAGAATTACAGTGAATATATGTCAGTAAATATACACTACTCTGTCACTAGTGTGGAATCCTTTACAACATCCTTTACTTAGTTTCATGTACAAAATGCATGTAAAAATTCAGCATATTTATTCTCCATTTGGAACACAGCCGTAACACAGCCACCTCCTGTTTGATGGTGATTTTCTACATCGTGGTGTTTAATGCTTGTCCTTCATTCTTTTATTTTTAAAAAAAAAACAAAAAAAAAAAAAACAGTGTACATGATGAGATCTAATAAACAAACCGCTCTGATAGTGAAGGTTTAGCTGTACGTTCTTTAGCTCTGCTTCTGGCTCAGAGCCCTGGCTGGGTGTGATGGAGGCAGCAGAGAGGAACTCCACCCTGTTCAATGCTGAGTGACTTACTGTTCCCTCCACACCATCAGCCATTAAGAGAGGGCCTTGACCTCCGTTCCGCCCTGAGGAGGCTCTCCTCATCACATTTTCTTTTCATGCTCTCTCTGACTCCACCCCGGTATTTCCCTAGTGTTCTCATCCCTGTTTATTGATACTTCCAAATCAATTGTGGGGGTGCCAATAATTCTGAAACCAAAAAATAATGTCTGAGCTTAAAATATGACTTTGTGGTTGTGGTATTCAATATAGATCCTTATTTCCTTTTGGTTATTTCCCAATATTTTTGTTGTGTGTCTAAAATATGCAGCTTTTCATCAGTGTAGCATCATTTACAGATTCACCGTCACCACTAAAATGGAAACATGTATGAGAAAAGTTGCTTTAATAACTGCAATTATTTCACTAACATCTCTCTCTCTCTCTCTCTCTCTCTCTCTCTCTCTCTCTCTCTCTCTCTCTCTCTCCCGATCTCCTTTCCTTTTCTCCTTCTCACATAAATAAGCTTATATTCTCCCTCAATCTCTCCCTCTCTCCCTCCCCTCACTCTCACACACTCTCTCACAGTATCTCTCTTTCCTATATATTCTCTCTCTCTCTCTCTCTCTCTCTCTCTCACACACACACACACACAGAAAGGAAGAAACACAGACCGCTGTCTAAACACCAGTTCCTTAAACCTGTTCCGCTCACAAGTCAAAGGTCCATGAGAATATTTTTCCAACCGTGCTGAGAGAAGCCTGTGGCTGATGATGAATGTAAATACATCCTAATGTTTCTCACTGCACTCTCACTGCACTCCTAACAATGCAAATTCAATCACCGCTTCACATAAACACAACATATTTTAGCTCATCTAAATTTGGGGATTGCTCGGATTCGTCTGAAGTTTCCAGACATTTCAGTTTTAGTTCTGTTTCTGCAGGGATGCCCAGCGTCAGAGGAGTTTAACACACGCTTGGAGGTCAGTGAAGCTTTAATGCTCTCTGACTTCAAATCAGGAATAACATACAGTACAATGCTGTGTGCAAACATTTGCACGTTTTTACATACACAAATCACTCAAGGTCTCAGTAAACAGCAGAAGTGCTCTTGAGCTGAATTTTTCACACACCACCAATCAAATCATCGCTGCTCGGATGCTAATCTTTATCCAGCATGTACGGTATCTTCTAGCCTCCTGAAACGACCTTCTTAATATATTCATACGGGAAAGATTCTGCACACCTGTGCTCGCTATGAAGTGTGAATAATGTTCACTGGGATTCGGAAAGCACACTTGTGTTATATATTTCTCTCACTCTCTCATTTTCTACCGCTTATCCGAACTACCTCGGGGAGCCTGTGCCTATCTCAGGCGTCATTGGGCATCAAGGCCGGATACACCCTGGACGGAGTGCCAACCCATCGCAGGGCACACACACACACACTCTCATTCACTCACACAATCACACACTATGGACAATTTTCCAGAGATGGCAATCAACCAACCATGCATGTCTTTGGACCGGGGGAGGAAACCGGAGTACCCGGAGGAAACCCATGAGGCACGGGGAGAACATGCAAACTCCACACACACAAGGCGGAGGCTGGAATCGAACCCCCAACCCTGGAGGTGTGAGGAGAACGTGCTAACCACTAAGCCACTGTGCCCCCCCTTACATATATTTCTGATAAAAAATAAAAAAGTTATGTTTCTATCACACTGTCATCGATAAAACGGACAAAATGATGTCTCTGCAATAGAAATAGTGGTCATCTTGAAAACCTCTCAAGCGGTCATCTTGAAAACCTCTCAGCTTCAAGACGTAATAGAAAGTCACAGCCTCCTGATTGTATATGAATCACCTCATATATACCTCAAACACACAGCTTGGCTTAAAAATAAATAGCTTAATAACACAATAAATCTAAAACCAAATCACATATAATGTCCAATTCTGCTTTCAAATGTTGGGCTACTGGTGGCTTCGAGATGGCCACCTGAACTTCTTTATAGTCTCCATTTATAAATCCTTTTGTCTGTTTTTAAACAGTGTCAGAATCCACGCCAGTAAGCGTGAGACAGTACAGTACGTTGTGCAATTTATTTGTTTATATTTACGTCATAGAAGTTTCTTGAAACATAAATAATCTCTTACATGATAGTAGCTACGTACAAACAGTCATTCCCTGATATCAGCCTTTAGGTTCTATTCATTTTCTACCGCTTATCCAAACTACCTCGGGTCACGAGGTAGGCGTCATTGGGCATCAAGGCAGGATACACCCTGGACGGAGTGCCAACCCATCGCAGGGCACACACACACACACACACACAATCACACACTAGGGACAATTTTCCAGAGATGCCAATCAACCTACCATGCATGTCTTTGGACCGGGGGAGGAAACCGGAGTACCCGGAGGAAACCCCCGAGGCACGGGGAGAACATGCAAACTCCACACACACAAGGTGGAGGCGGGAATCGAACCCCGACCCTGGAGGTGTGAGGCGAACGTGCTAACCACTAAGCCACCGTGCCCCCACCTTTAGGTTCTATATACAGTAAAACCTTATATAATTACTACCTTCACCTAGTGCTAATTCCACTCCTGCTACAGGAGGCATGCTAAATAAACACATACTTAAAGAAAACCATATCAGCTACACACACCTTTCCATTTATAAGGTACAGTACATCCAGCAAACAAATCCAGGTGTAAACTGTTACTATAGAATCTATTTACAACTATTAAAGTTCACTCTCGTTCACTCATTTTCTACCGCTTATCCGAACTACCTCGGGTCATGGGGAGCCTGTGCCTATCTCAGGCGTCATCGGGCATCGAGGCAGGATACACCCTGGACGGAGTTATTAAAGTTCATTAATAATAAAATAAAAAAATAAATCAAAGAACAATAGAAATAACAAGAAATAAGAAAAAATAACAGATTGTGATGTGTAATATGTTATGTGTTACACTATATATTTGTCAAGAACTGAATTTCTTTCAAGAAAATCTGAATTTACATTTTCGTCTTGCTAACCAACCAGATACATAAAGTC